>NC_029772.3:69591182-69591828 GCF_000817695.3 Arachis duranensis | reverse complement strand
AACTGGCACCAAAGCTGGCGTTTAACTCCAAGAAGAGTCTCTACACGAAAATGCTTCAATGCTCAGCCCAAGCACACACCAAGTGGGCCCGGAAGTGGATTTTTATGTCTTTTACTGATCTCTGTAAACCCTAAGCTACTAGTTCTCTATATATAGGACTTTTTACAATTGTATTTTCATCTGGGGATCATTGTTCGATCTTAGGATCATCTTTGGACGTCTAGTTCTTAGATCATTGGGAGGTTGGCCATTCGGCCATGCCTAGACCTCATTCTTATGTATTTTCAACGGTGGAGCTCTGCTGTACCTCGAGTATTAATGCAATTACTATTGTTCTTCTATTCAATTCTGCTTGTTCTTGTTCTAAGATACCACTTGTTCTTCAACTTGATAAATGTGATGATCTGTGACACTCATCATCATTCTCACATATGAACGTGTGCCTGACAACCACTTCTGTTCTACAAGCAAACAGGTGCGTTGAACATTTCCACTGAGAGGATGGGAGGTAGCCACTGACAACGGTGAAACCCTTGCATACAGCTTGCCATGGAATGGAGTAAGAAGGATTGGATGAAGACAGTAGGAAAGCAGAGAGACGGAAGGGACCAAGCATCTTCATACGCTTATCTGAAATTCCTACCAT
>NC_029772.3:69590307-69590988 GCF_000817695.3 Arachis duranensis | reverse complement strand
TAAGGTTTATTACTTGGATGACCCAGTACACTTGCTGGTTAGTTGTGCGAAGTTGTGTTTATGCCATGGTGTTGAACACCAAGTTTTTGGATTATTTGAAAAGTATTGATCACAATTTCGTCCACCAAGTTTTTGGCGCCGTTGCCGGGGATTGTTGAGTTTGGACAACTGACGGTTCGTCTTGTTACTTAGATTAGGTATTTTTCAGAATTCTTAAGAATGAATTCTAGAGTTTCATGATGATTTGTTGAAGTCTGGCTGGCTGTGAAGCCATGTCTAATTTTATTGGACCGAGGTTTCAACCTATCATCACAAGAGCATTGGACCGAGGTTTCAACTTATCATCACAAGAGCTTGTTGATTTCTATCAATCTTGCTGTTGGAGCAATGATCTGCTAAGGCTTGGCTGGCCATAGGCCATGTCTAGTGTTTTGGACCGAAGCTTTCTTTGAAAGCTTGGCTGGCTATAAAGCCATGTCTAATTCCTAGACCGGAGTCTTAGACTAGCATTGCATGATTCCTGGAATTCTCATTAAGAATTCTGATATCTTTATTTTCTTTTCCACTTAATTTTCAAAAAAACCAAAAAAAATATAAAATCATAAAAACCAAAAATATTGTATGTTTCTTGTTGAGTCTAGAGTCTCATTTTAAGTTTGGTGTCAATTGCATGTTTCTGTC
>NC_029772.3:69589316-69590165 GCF_000817695.3 Arachis duranensis | reverse complement strand
GCCCAGTGAAGAAGGACAGACTGGTGTTTAAACGCCAGCCAGGGTGCCTGGCTGGGCGTTTAACGCCCAAAAGGGTAGTAGTTTGGGCGTTAAACGCCAGAATGTGCACCATTCTGGGCGTTTAATGCCAGGATGGCACAAGAGGGAAGATTCTGTTTTCAATGCAAATTTTTTTTCAAGTTTTCAAATTTTTTTATCAAATCTTTTTCAAATCAAATCTTTTCAATCAAATCTTTTTCAAAATCAATTTCTTTCTATCTTCAAGGATACTTGCTATCAATGAATGATTTGATTCAACATTTCAAGTATGTTGCCTTTTCTGTTGAGAAAGGTTTAATGTTTGAATCATATCTTTTCTTGATAGCCAAGTCATTAATTTTCAAAATCAACTCTTTTTGATTTCTAACTTCAAAATATTTTTCAAAAATCACCTGATTTCTTTCCCACTTTTATTTTCGAAAATCAATTAGTGTTTTTCAAAATGTTTTCAAAATCTTTTACTTAATTTTCGAAAATTACTTCCCCTCTTCTCACATCCATCTATCTATGGACTAACACTATTCCTCAATGAATAATTCGAACCCTATCTCTCTTGATAAGTTCGAATTCTTCTACTTCTGCCTTCCATTTTTCTTTTCCTCTGACACCTCAAGGAATCTCTATACTGTGACATAGAGGATTCCACATATTCCCTTGTTTTCTTCTCTTTTATATGAGCAAAAGCAAAGACAAAAGCATTCTTGTTGAGGCTGATCCTGAACCTGAAAGGACCTTGAAGCAAAAGCTAAGAGAAGCTAAGGCACAATTTTCTGTAGAGGACCTAACAGAAATCTTCAAAGAAGAAGAACC
>NC_029772.3:69587925-69589210 GCF_000817695.3 Arachis duranensis | reverse complement strand
ACTTTTATGGGAGAAGCATCTCTATCCCTGCCATTGGAGCAAACAACTTTGAGCTTAAGCCTCAATTAGTTTCTCTAATGCAACAGAATTGCAAGTTCCATGGACTTCCATTGGAAGATCCTCATCAGTTTTTAGCTGAATTCTTGCAAATCTGTGACACTGTCAAGACCAGTGGGGTTGACCCTGAGGTCTACAGACTTATGCTATTCCCTTTTGCTGTAAGAGACAGAGCTAGGATATGGTTGGACTCACAACCTAAAGAAAGCCTGAACTCTTGGGAAAAGCTAGTCAATGCCTTCTTGGCAAAGTTCTTTCCACCTCAAAAATTGAGTAAGCTTAGAGTGGAAGTCCAAACCTTCAAACAGAAGAAAGGAGTTCTTGAGATTGATACTCTGAATGCCATATTGGCTCAGAACAAAATATTGACTCAACAAGTCAATATGATTTCTCAAAGTCTGTCTGGAATGCAAAATGCACCAAGCAGTACTAAGGAAGTTTCATCTGAAGAAGAAGCTTATGATCCTGAGAACCCTTCAATGGAAGAGGTGAATTACATGGGAGACCCTATGGAAACACCTATAATCCTTCATAGAGAAATCATCCAAATCTCTCATGGAAGGATCGACAGAGACCTCAACAAGGTTTCAACAACAATAATGGTGGAAGAAACAGGTTTAGCAATAGCAAGCCTTTTCCATCATCTTCTCAGCAACAGAAAAAAAATTCTGAGCAGAATCTCTCTAGCTTAGCAACCATAGTCTCTGAGCTATCCAAGACCACTCTCAGTTTCATGAATGAGGCACGGTCCTCTATCAGAAATCTAGAGGCACAAGTGGGTCAGCTGATTAAAAAAGTTACTAAAACTCCTCTTAGTACTCTCCCAAGCAATACAGAAAAGAACCCAAAAAGAGAGTGCAAGGCCATCAACATAACCAAAGTGGCCGAATGCACAGAGGAGGAGTAAATGACAAGTTATTTGGAAATGAGACTTGGGAGGATGAGCTCCCTCTGCTCACCAAAGGACTGGATGACTTGTCTAGGCAGAAATTACCTCAAAAGAGACAGGATCCTGGGAAGTTTTCAATACCTTGTACCATAGGCACCATGACCTTCAAGAAGGCCTTGTGTGACCTAGGGTCAAGTGTAAACCTCCTGCCTCTCTCTGTAATGGAGAAGCTAGGGATCTTTGAGGTACAAGCTGCAAAAATCTCACTAGAGATGGCAGACAACTCAAGAAAACAGGCTTATGGACTTGTAGAGGATGTTCTGGTAAAAGTTGAAAACC
>NC_029772.3:69587178-69587851 GCF_000817695.3 Arachis duranensis | reverse complement strand
ATGGATGAATCCATCATCCTTGGCAGACCCTTCCTAGCCACAGCAAAGGCTGTGATTGATGTTGATAGAGGAGAATTGATTATTCAAGTGAATGAAGAATCCTTTGTGTTTAAGGCTCAAGGATATCACTCTGTCACCATGGAGAGGAAGCATGAAAAGCTCTCTCAAAACAGAGCCCCCACAGTCAAACTCTAAGTTTGGTGTTGGGAGGCCACAACCAACCTCTAAGTTTGGTGTTGAACCCCCAAATTCAAACTCTAAGTTTGGTGTTGGGAGGTTCCAACATTGCTCTGAATATCTCTGAGGCTCCATGAGAGCCCACTGTCAAGCTACTGACATTAAAGAAGAGCTTGTTGGGAGGCAACCCAATGTTATATTTTATCTATTTTTCCTTTGTTATTTTATGTTTTCTGTAAGTTGATGATCATGAGAAGTCACAAAATCAATTGAAAAAACAAAAACAGAAAGAAAAACAGCACACCCTGGAGGAGACTTAGCTGGCGTTTAAACGCCATAGAGGCTAGCAGATGTGCGTTTAACGCCCAGTCTGGCACCATTCTGGGCGTTTAACGCCAGAAAGGGGCACCAGACTGGCATTAAACGCCAGTAAAGGGCAAGAAGATGGCGTTAAACGCCAGAAATGGGCACCAGCCCAGCGTTTAACGCCAGAATT
>NC_029772.3:69586785-69586959 GCF_000817695.3 Arachis duranensis | reverse complement strand
TTTACCACTCACATCCATCCTTCATAAAACCCCACCTACCCCACCATTCAAATTTAAACCACTTTCCCTCCCAAACCCACCGAACCACAAGGCCATCTCCATCTCCTCTATTTCTTCTTCTTCTACTCTCTTCTTTCTTCTTTTGCTCGAGGACGAGCAAACCTTTTAAGTTTA
>NC_029772.3:69585398-69585722 GCF_000817695.3 Arachis duranensis | reverse complement strand
TTTGATGTGGTGGCAATACTTTTGTTTTCTGAATGTATGCTTAAACAGTGCATATGTCTTTTGAATTTGTTGTTCATGAATTTTGGCTCTTGAGAGAATGATGAAAAAGGAGACATGTTACTGAGGATCTGAAAAATCATAAAAATGATTCTTGAAGCAAGAAAAAGCAGTGAATACAAAAAAAAAGAGAGAAAAAAAAGAGAAGGAGAAAAATGAAAAAAAAAGAGAAAAGAAAAAAATTAATAAAGTTGTGATCCAAGGCAAAAAGAGTGTGCTTAAGAACCCTGGACACCTCTAATTGGGGACTCTAGCAAAGCTGAGTCA
>NC_029772.3:69573452-69584838 GCF_000817695.3 Arachis duranensis | reverse complement strand
TGGCTGAAATTGAGGGACCTGAGCAAAAATCTGATTTAGAGACTAAAAAGGACTGCAGATGCTGTTGGATTCTGACCTCCCTGCATTCGAAGTGGATTTTCTGGAGCTATAGAAGCCCAATTGGCGCGCTCTCAACGGCGTTAAAAATTAGACATCCTGGGTTTTCCAGCAATATATAATAGTCCATACTTTGCTTAAGATTTGATGGCCCAAATCGGCGTTCAAAATCATCATCAGAATTCCCAGCGTTAAATGCCGGAACTGGCACAAGGATGGGAGTTAAACGCCCAAACTGGCACCAAAGCTGGCGTTTAACTCCAAGAAGAGTATCTACACGAAAATGCTTCAATGCTCAGCCCAAGCACACATCAAGTGGGCTCGGAAGTGGATTTTTATGTCTTTTACTGATCTCTGTAAACCCTAAGCTACTAGTTCTCTATATATAGGACCTTTTACAATTGTATTTTCATCTGGGGATCATTGTTCGATCTTAGGATCATCTTTGGACGTCTAGTTCTTAGATCATTGGGAGGTTGGCCTCACGGCCATGCCTAGACCTTGTTCTTATGTATTTTCAACGGTGGAGTTTCTACACACCATAGATTAAGGTGTGGAGCTCTGCTGTACCTCGAGTATTAATGCAATTACTATTGTTCTTCTATTCAATTCCGCTTGTTCTTGTTCTAAGATATCACTTGTTCTTCAACTTGATGAATGTGATGATCCGTGACACTCATCATCATTCTCACCGACTGCATTCAAGAGAATCTGGAAGGTCTAAACCTTGTCTGTGGTATTTTGAGTAGGATTCAATGATTGAATGACTGTGACGTGCTTCAAACTCCTGAGGGCGGGGCGTTAGTGACAGATGGAAAAGAATCACTGGATTCTATTCCGGCTTGATTGAGAACCGACAGATGGATAGCCGTGCCGTGACAGGGTGCGTTGAACATTTCCACTAAGAGGATGGGAGGTAGCCACTGACAACGGTGAAACCCTTGCATACAGCTTGCCATGGAAAGGAGTAAGAAGGATTGGATGAAGACAGTAGGAATGCAGAGAGACGGAAGGGACCAAGCATCTTCATACGCTTATCTGAAATTCCTACCAATGAATTACATAAGTATCTCTATCTTTATCTTTATGTTTTATTCATCATTCATAACCATTTGAGTTTGCCTGACTAAGATTTACAAGGTGACCATAGCTTGCTTCATACCAACAATCTCTGTGGGATCGACCCTTACTCGCGTAAGGTTTATTACTTGGACGACCCAGTACACTTGCTGGTTAGTTGTCCGAAGTTGTGTTTCTGACATGGTTTTGAACACCATGTTTTTGGGTTCATCACCAAGGATTATTTGAGTTGTGAAAATTATTGATCACAATTTCGTCCACCAGTTACTAAATGCTTTGTTACAAAGTAGCTCTTGATGGTGGACATTCAGTTGGTAATCCCATGTTAGTAAAGCTAAGTTACCAGTTGATGAAGCACCCCTTAGAACTTATTCATCCAAACTTACCTAAGTTAAAGCTTGCTCTCTTGTTGGAGAGCACTGGGATGAGTGTGGGCAAGGAGAGGTGATGCAATGTGATGTGGTGATGGCCTTGACAAGGTTGATGTGGTGTGAGGTGTGGTGCTCTCCAGCAAGCTTGCTGAAGGGTGCTGGAGGGAGCGTGAGCGAGGGACATTGGTCATGAGTGTGTTGAGGTGTCTCCAACAAGCTTGATGGAGAGCTGATGAGCGGATATTTTATACGCTTTTTGGCATCATTTCCATATAGCTTTTATTATGTTTTATTTCAGTTTTATTATATTTTCATAGGCTTTAGTGAAAAATTCATATTTTTGGATTCTACTTTGAGTTTGTGTTTTATGGTGATATCAGGTATTTTCTGGCTGAAATTGAGGAGGTTGAGCAGAAGTCTGATTCAAAAGCAGAGAAAGGATTGCAGATGCTGTTAGGATTTGACCTCCGTGCACTCAAAGGAGGTTTTTTGGAACTACAAACATCCAAATGGCGCACTCGCAATAGCTATGGAAAGCTAATATCTAGGGCTTTCCAGAAATATATAATAGTTCATACTTTGTTTCAGAAATAAAAGGCCAAAACTGGTGTCTAACGCCAGCCACCAACCTCATTCTTGGCGTCCAGTGCCCACAGGGGAGCAACTAGAGTTCAACGCCCAAAAGGGGGTCCCTAGCCAGCATTCAACGCCCTTAAGGGACATTAGAATATGGAATACACTCAAGCTCAGTCCATATACTCACCAAGTGGGCCCTAAAAGTGAATTTTTGCACTAAAAGCACTACAAGAAAAAGCAATATTTGTAACAAAAAAATTTGTTACAAAAAATCAAAATTTTAAAACAAAAGGATTTTGTAACAAAAAAAGGAGCTGTTGCAGTATGTTCTGTTACAAAAAGTTTTTGTAACAAAAAACGGAACTGTTACAATTCAAAGTGATATTTTGTAACAAATTTTTTTGATACAAAAAACCAGAAGTCGTTACAAAAGTGGTAACAAATTTTGATCTTCAAGGTATTTTTGGTGACAATCTATTTTTTCCTATCATAAAATTTTGTTACAAAATGTAACTTGATTTTGTATCATTTTTTTTTCTTTAGTTACAAAATACTATTTATTTTGTAATAATTTTTTTAATACAAATTACACACATAATTTATCAAATTATATTATTTTTTAAATTAATTAATATATTAACTAATTTACTCAACAAGTCAACATTTATATAATATATAATAACATAGATAGTTCAAATATATTTCATTAACTAAGATTTTTTTATAAATCTTCAACATATAAACTTTAAAGTACAAACTAACAAGACACATTGAGGAACCCTAATGAATTAGATAGATACATAGGACAAGAAAAACAAGGAATTATAAATCTCCAAAATGTAAACTACAAATTACAAACTCCATCATGTTCAGACAGCTCCTTTCTCATTTCTCATGGAGAAGTTCTAATAAGTGCCACACACCTGAAAAGACTACCAAACAAAAAACACTAGCTTAAGAAATAATATTTGTTTTTCCTTTAAAAATGCACAGAAACAAAAAACTATACTCTTATTATTCAACGATGAGTATAAACTCTAAAATTCTTACCATGAATAACCTTTGGAGAGAAGTACAATAAAATAAGATTTGTTGATACAATAATTATGACTCAGATCTAAACATGTATTTTAGTTTAAGAAATTTATTAAATATCATAAAAGTATAAAACAATGGAACAATAATCAAGACGTTTAGGAACATCTTTTCTTTTTGCCTTTATTTATTACCTTATATAAGTTAGTGAAGCCAGGACTACCAGTAAAGCAATACATAGGAGTAGTATTCTAGCAGACAATCAAGTAGTTCAAGGAATAGCTGCAGGAGGAAAAAAGAGGGTAACAGTGAAATACCTTCTATTATAAGATAATTGAATGTGAAAATAAAAAGATAGTTAGTATAAAATTGTTGTTAATCAGATATTTACACAATACTGAATGATGTTCAAATAAGTGATGATCATGTAATGAAAGGCAAAGTGACAAATATAATGTGAAATATTTAGAGTAGTTCTGGAAATATATAATCTTGACAATGATTTATTCAGTTGTCTTCTTATCATTTGATGACTGTTGCCTCATTCGAAGAAAATAATGTAGATAAATTAAAGTTGAACCTAACATGTCAACATGATTGTTAATAATTAAACCCATCATAAATGGTCTCAATTGCTTGTTGACCTGGTATTCACTCTTGCTACATAAACTTCCACTTCAAGTTAAAAAAAGGAAAATAGTTTTTTTCTAACATCCAAATAACTTGATAATTGCATCCCTGGGTGTACTTATATGATAAGATCATATAAAATTCTAACGTGAAAGGATTCATTCCCCTCCCTTCACCATGGAGGTTGTGAAGATGGTGCTTTCAGTAAAGCCATGAGATCATTGCAGCTTCAAAATGTAGAAAATGCCATTTAAAAGAACATAATATTCAGTAAAAACAAAATACTAAAATCTGATAATGAGAATAGAATTTAAGATCCAAATGGTCAAATTTGCAATTCAGTTATACAATCTGTACAAGAGATTGAACTAGCCACCTTATTTATATGACTATATGTCAAATTAACAAGGGGACTTGACCAAGATCATAACATAGTTAAGCTTATAACATAATAACACCCTAGGTAGTAAAAACAACATTCAAGTAGTTTGCAACAAACATCTTTTATTTTTATCTTTTTTAGGTTTTCTCTGCCACTTGCCACAATTTTATAATTCATAAACCTCTCAAACTGAATTCCAAAAACAAGCGCAAGGATCATAAAGTAAGCTGGATGACGGAAATTACATACCTTTTTAGACTCCGCATAAAGTCCCATGCCAGCAATAAAGAGGCAAATATCTTTGGTGGTTTCACTAACATTTTTTATTTTGTGCTCTGTTAGAATTCATCAACAGTTCATGGTGATATGAACTCAATCATGGGTAACAACTCAAGAGTAATAACTCAATCGATGGTATGAACATTTAAATAATTATTATTATGAATGAATTTTGTTGGGCATCAATCTAGCATCAACAAAATTAAGAACAAATTAAAAACAAAACAGGTAATAATTTGAAGTTCCAGTAATACTAAATTACTAATCAGAACAAGTAAAAAAAACAAGTAACAAATCAGAAAAAAACTACACAGAACAATAATCAACAGCCCTAATATTCACAAGTTCTGATAATCAAAAACAATATCCTTAATAAGAAGTTCTAATAAATTAAACCCTAGACTTCTATGGTATTCATAAATTAAAACAGTTAATTTCAAAATAAAATCTCCTACCTCAATTAGCCAAAACTCGATAATTAAATGCAACAAACCCGTCGTTTGTTTTTAATTCTTAGTAGCAACAACTTTCCTCTTGGAGCAGCAGCAACAATGATCTCAGCACCAATCATAATTGTTTAGGAGATAAATTAGCAACACTAGAATAAAATATGCTAACATAATTAGGAC
Source organism: Arachis duranensis (assembly GCF_000817695.3). Taxonomy (NCBI): domain Eukaryota; kingdom Viridiplantae; phylum Streptophyta; class Magnoliopsida; order Fabales; family Fabaceae; genus Arachis; species Arachis duranensis. Next base: position 69,579,799 of record NC_029772.3, on the reverse strand, counting down.
GGAAATATGACAGAGGAACAAAACCAGAAAGAGTGGCAGCAACCCCAATTTTGACATACAATCACTAAAACCGAATCCCTAAGGTACCAATAGCTCAGAATCTCTTACAACTTATATTGAAATACTAATTTTCAAAGGTTCTGGAAATAAAAATGCTTTCCAAGAAGGCAAAGGCTCGATGGCAACTTCCAATAGTCAGAACGGCAGCGGTTTGCAACGGTGACATGACCCTGGCGACGAGGCAGCGGCGGAAGGTGTCTCCTTTTCCCATCGCATTCTGACCCTTCATACATAGCTCAGTTCGGCGACAAAGCAGATACACGGTGCTGATGGAAGCATGGCGGTGATGAGCTCCCTCAATGGCGAGGCGACAGATCCGACGGCGACGGGATCCTCGGCGGCAGCGAATAGAACGGCGGTAGCATGAACGGCGCACTGGATGTGGTGAGAGTGAGCTGGGAGCAATGAACCACAGTGTCTCTTCACCCTCTTCATGTCGGGTTCTCCTTCTCACGGCGACCCAGCTGCGGTGGCGACGACAGTGCCGGCTCGGACCCTCGACGGCAGCGGCTTAATGACGAGCTGACGCGGTCCCCATCTATCTGTGCCCTTGCTCGTGTCTTCTTCTCTCTCTGGTGCCGCTCTCCCTCAGCTGGTTCTTCGACGATGATGGCGATGCAGCAGCTCCTGGCGGCCCTCTCTCTCTATTGACGGCAACTCGACGGCGGCGGCGAACGCAGCAATGCCACGTGACTCCTTCCTCCCTCCCCTCTCCTTTCCTTCCCCGACGCAACCCTTTCTTCTTTTCTTTCTTTTTTTTCTTTCTTTCTTTCTCTCTTTGGTTGGCTGAAGCTGCAAGAGTTAGGGATATTGTGTGTTAGGGATGGCGGCTGATAGGGAAAAAGGGATTAGGGTGTTGTGTTTAATTTTTAAGATTATGGTTTGGTTTGGGACAATTTGAAATTATGGATATTTTATTTAATTGGAGTTTGGCAAATTCTAAATCAAATTAGGTTATATTGTATTAATTTTGAAATCTAATTTAATCCCTCAAAATTACTTTGAAAAATATTATTTATTATTATCAAAATTTGATTTAATTATTTTTAATAAAATAATTTCTGAAAATAAAATCCTTATGAATAATTAAACTGAAATTAACTCATAATAATATTTTTTCGAAGATTATGGGTCTTACAGTAATTAAATTAATTATTCTTAAAATATTATTTTATTATTATTTTATAATTATTTTTAAACAAATATTAATTAAGATAATATATTTAGTAAAATAAATTTTTGAATATAAAATCTTAAATAAATATAATAAATCATAAATAACTTATTATGTTAATTTTTAAAAATTCAAAGTCTTACATTTAGTATGTTGAAACAAAATTTTTTATTAGTTACAAAAAATCTTTGAATTTTGTGACAAATAAATAACTTGTTACAAAAACATTGTATTTTGTGACAAATTAATTTTTTGTTACAAAATAATTAGATCTTTTGAAACAAATAGATATTTTGTAACAAAATATTTTAAATTTTTGCAACAATATAATCTTTTGTTACAAAACATTATAACATTTTGTAACAAAACAACAATTCGATAAGAAATCTAACATAATTTGTAACAAAAAAAATCAAGTTGTTACAAAATATTGAAATATTTTGTAACAAATTTTCTTATTTTTACAAAATATTCTTATTTTGTAACAATAACTAATTATTGTTACAAAAAACTATAATTTGTAACAATTTTAAATTTGATACAAATTTTTTGTTACAAATGTTCCATTTTCTTGTAGTGAAGACTGTTTTACCCTTCTTATGTAATCTTTGGTCATTAGATTAGTATATATAGACAAGAGTTCACCCTTGTTGAGGGCTCTTGCCCACTTGCACGTTTCTATTGTATTTTCCTCTCAGCATGAGTCACTAAACCTTCTAGGTTAAGGTTAGGATCTCTGATGATTTTCAAGGATTAATAAAAGTACTACTGTTCTATTTCAATCTGTGTGTGACTCTATTCTAAGATGTATCTTCGTTCTTCAACCTTATGAATGAGATGAACCGTCACAAGTTATCTCTATTCTACATGGGTTCAGCGTGAGTCTTTCACCGGAGATCGTTGAACCACAAGCTTGATTATATATCTCTTAGACTGCTAATCCACGACTTCATTGGAGACTTCTCGAAATATCAGTTTAGCTGAGGTATGGGGAGATTGGAGTCTTTGTGGTAGAGGCTAGAACCAAGGCACAACATTCTCTGATCCGGAAGATTCGACCTAGTCTGTGGCGTTTTGAGTAGGATCATCAAGGGGATGAATTGCAGGAGCTTCACCCTCATTTAAACCGAGTGCACACTAAACATGACGTTTGGCCTGCGAGGAAGATTGGCGGCCTCTCAACCAGTGTTAAGCACATACAGCCTACCATAGAAGGAATCATTCACTGTTGGAGTAGATAGTAAGAAAGGTTGATCTAGAAGAATGAAGCATCTCCGAAGCCTCAACCTGCTTCTTATCATTGAATCTAAAATTACTGAGTAACGTTATCCTTTATTTTACTTTTATGCATTTTTGGTGCACGAAAATTGTGATACACAATGGCTCCAACAACTTGGTACACACAATTGTAATCTCAACTCTTTTTCATAACTTCGCACAACTAACCAGCAACTGTACTGGGTCGTCCAAGTAATAAACCTTACGTGAGTAAGGGTCAATCCCACGGAGATTATCGGCTTGAAGCAAGCTATGGTCATCTTGTAAATCTCAGTCAGGCGGATTCAAATGGTTATGGAGTTTTAATAATTAAAAGATAAATAAACATAAAATAAAGATAGAGATACTTAGGTAATTCATTGGTGGGAATTTCAGATAAGTGTATGGAGATGCTTTATCCCTTTTGAATCTCTTCTTTTCTACTGCCTTTATCCAATCCTTCATACTCCTTTCTATGGCAAGCTGTATGTTGGGTGTCACCGTTGTCAATGGCTACTTCCCGTCCTCTCAGTGAAAATGGTCCTCAACGGTTTCCCGTATGGCTAATCAGCTGTTGGTTCTCGATCATGTAGGAATAGGATTTACTATCCTTTTGTGTCTGTCACTATGCCCTACAGTCGCGAGTTTGAAGCTTGTCACAGTCATCCCATCCCAGATCCTACTCAGAATACCACAGACAAGGTTTAGACTTTCCGGATCTCAAGAATGCTGCTAATTGATTCTAGCTTATACCACGAAGACTCTGATCTCGAGAAATTGAAGACTCTGTTGTCAGGAGAGGCAATCAAACGCATGGACCAGGAATCCAAAAGATACACACTCTAGCTTTCGCAGGTAGAATGGAAGTGTTTGTCAGGCACGCGTTCATAAGTGAGAATGGTGATGAGTGTCATGGATCATCACATTCATCAGGTTGAAGTGCGAATGAATATCTTTTAATAAGAATAAGCTTGAATTGAACAGAAGAACAATAGTACTTTACATTAATACTCGAGAAACAGCAGAGCTCCACACCTTAATTTATGGTGTGTAGAAACTCCACCGTTGAAAATACATAAGAACAAGGGCTAGGCATCGCTGAATGGCCAGCCTCCCTAAATGGCATATGAATTTGAAAATAGGGAAAAAGACCCCTAGTACAATAGTAAAAAGTTCTATTTATACTAAACTAGTTACTAGGGTTACAAAATTAAGTAAATGATGCTGAAATCCACTTCCGGGCCCACTTGGTGTGTACTTGGGCTGAGCATTGAAGCTTTCACATGTAGTGGTCTTTCTTGGAGTTAAACGCCAGCTTGTAACTTGTTTCTAGCGTTTAACTCTACTTTGCAACTTGTTTCTGGCATTTAACGCCAGAATAGGGTAGAAAGCTGGCGTTAAACGCCAGTTTGCGTCCTCTAAACTCGGGCAAAGTATAGACTATTATATATTTCTGGAAAGCCCTGGATGTCTACTTTTTAACGCAATTGAGAGCGCGCCATTTGGACTCCTGTAGCTCCAAAAATTTCATTTCGAGTGCAGGGAGGTCAGAATCCAACAGCATTAGCAGTCCTTTGTCAGCCTCTGAATCAGATTTTTGCTCCAGTCCCTCAATTTTAGCCAGAAAATACCTGAAATCATAGAAAAACATACAAACTCATAGTAAAGTCTAGAAATGTGAATTTTGCATAAAAAATAATAAAAACATACAGGAAAAGATAGATAAGATGCTCACGCATCAGTTGTCAGACACACGTTCATGGGGTGAGGAAGGTGATGAATGTCACGGATCATCACCTCCTTCATAGTGAAGCGCGAATGAACATCTTAGATAGAAACAAGCATATTTGAATGAGAAACAGAAATAATTGCATTAATTCATCGAGACGCTACAGATCTCCTCACCCACAACAATGGGGTTTAGAGACTCATGCTGCCAAAAGGTACAAATTTCAGATCTAAAAATATCATGAGGTACAAAATAAGTCTCTAAAAGTTGTTTAAATACTAAACTAGTAACCTAGGTTTACAGAGAATGAGTAAACTAAGATGGATAGTGCAGAAATTCGATTCTGGGGCCCACTTGGTGTGTGCTGGGGCTGAGACTTAAGCTTCTTACGTGCCTGGGCTGTTTTTGGAATTGAACGCCAAGTTGTAATGTGTTTCTGGCATTCAACTCTGGTTCGTGACGTATTTCTGGCGCTGGACGCCAGACTGCAACATGGAACTGGCGTTAAATGCCAGTTTATGTCATCTATCTTCGCGCAAAGTATAGACTATTATATATTGCTGGAAAGCCCTGAATGTTTACTTTCCAATCCAATTAAGAGAGCGCCAATTGGGCTCCTGTAGCTCCAAAAAATCCATTCCGAGTGCAGGGAGGTCAAAATCCAACAGCATCAACAGTCCTTTTTCAGCCTAAATCAGATTTTTGCTCAGCTCCCTCAATTTCAGCTAGAAAATACCTGAAATCACAGAAAAATACACAAACTCATAGTAAAGTCCAGAAATATGATTTTTTCTTAGAAACTAATAAAATTCTATTAAAAACTAATAAAAACATGCTAAAATCTACATGAAATTACCCCCAAAAAGCGTATAAAATATCCGCTCATCAGTAGTGTCTGACCTTTTTCTGTATAGAAGTGGTTACCTTTTGCTATTCGTGGTCTTTATCTTTTGAATTCTATTTGTGTAACTGTTTTCCTGGCTTCCTTTTAAAAACTAGTGAAATCTTCGGATTCTATAAAGTCTTTCCGGAAGGCCAAGATGCCGGTGGTAGCTCAGAACTTGTCACAGAAGAATTTGGAGGAGGGTTCTTCTGCATAGATGCCACCAAAGAAGCCGACAACTGACTCTCAAGGTCCGAGGAAGATCATCTCGACCCCGCGAGTTCGGGCAGTTTCCTCTGACCCTTTGCAAATGACTTCTGGTGCTGCCTCCTCTCCTACTATTGCTGGTCCTCCTCCCAAAAGGCAAAAGACCGCTGGGGTTTATGATCTGAACAATAAAGAATTTGATGGTGTGGGTTTTGCAACCAAGTTAATAGCTCCTCAAGGCAAAGTTCCTTTGTATGATGTGTTTATCCTTCATCATCTTGATTTTATTACTAGTAACAGTATTCGGATGGCCAACCTGGGTGCGCCCTTTGATGAATTGATTTTTGATGGTTTAGAATTTCACAAATGAATTCTCGTTGCAAGTATAGTTCCTAAACCAAACAATAATCTTTTCATACAAAAAGTTGTTTGTCACTAAAACAAACCCCTAAATTTATAAACCGAAGTATTGAACCTCGGGTTGTTCTCCCTAGGAATTACAATAGAGTGTCTTGTTATTGGTTGTGAGTTATTTTGGGGTTTTGATATGAAGCATGAAAGATAAATGGCAAGAAAGTAAACTAAGGCCTAAAAAGGTCTTGGCAAGGGTTGGTGGTCAAGGATCTCTATCCTAATCACTAACCACAATATGAGAATTGGTTCTACTCTAAAATCCAACCAAGCATTTCATCAAACACTTGGAAGGCATAAAAGGAAAGCATAGTAAAATTGCAAGAAAAGTAAATCTACACTACTCAATTGCAAGGAATTAAACAACAACAATCAAAAGAAACACATTTATTATGGATTACCTTTTATTGAATTGGAAGAAAGTAGAAGGAACAAAAGTAGATCTAAAACAAAACACAAGAACAACATAAAAGAGATTACAACAAAAGAGTAGAAGAAGAGTGAATGTAACTACAAGGAATTTAGAAGATAGAAGTAGAAGAAGATGAATCTAAAGCTAGATCTAAGAACTAAACCTAATCCTAATCCTAATTCTAGAGAGAAGAGAGAACTTCTCTCTCTAGAAA
>NC_029772.3:69568243-69573360 GCF_000817695.3 Arachis duranensis | reverse complement strand
TCTTCAATCCTTGGCTTTAAATAGCATCTTTGGCGCCAAAGTTGGTTGGGATTGGGCCCCACAACCCTTGAGAATTCGTTGGTCACGTTTTCATTAAAAAATCATAAACCAGCACCGACGCGTACGCGCACATCACGCGTACGCGTCCATGGGGTAATTCGCAGGTGCGCGCAAGCGCCAGGTACGCGCGCGCGTCCATGGGCAAGTTCAACTTCTTTGACTTTTCATGATTTCTCCACTTTGCATGCTTTCCTTCTTCACTCCTTTGATCCATTCCTAGCCTTTTCAATCTGAAATCACTAACAAACATATCAAGGAATCTAGTGGAATCAAAGGGAGATTAAAACCATCAAATTAAGGGTTGAAAAGCATGTTTTCACATCTAAGCACAAATAAGGAGACAATCACAAAACCATGCTATTTCATTGAATAAATATTCACTCTTAAGCACAATTAAAGGAGAAGTTATAAAACCATGCTATTTCAATGGATAAATGTGGGTAAAAGGTTATAAAATCTCCTAAAATCAATACTAGATAAACCCTACAAATGGGGTTTGTCAACCTCCCCACACTTAAACCAAGCATGTCCTCATGCTTAAACCAAGAATGAAGCAAAGGGTATGGCATTTATTCAATGGAACTAACTAAATGCAATCTACCTATATGCAACTATCTAAATGAATGCAATTGCTTGGTCAAAATAAATCAATTCCCAAGAAGCATATATGCACAAGGGCTAAGGACTAGCAAGTCTAATCCACAATTGAATTGAGTTATTAAATATTTTACAAACTTGCATGAAAAGAGATGATCATAGGTGGAAACATGTAATTGAGCATCAAACCCTCACCGGATGTATTTGCACTCTATTCGCTCAAGTGTTTAGGGTTGATTCTCTCAATTCTCTCCTAATCATGCTTTTTAAGATTTGTTTTTCTTCTAACAATCAACAATTACTTCATGCATGCATACATCTATCATGAGGTCTTTTCTTTGGTTGTAATGGGGCTAGGGTCAAGGTAGGATGCATATTTGGTCAAGTGAGTTTGAAATTTGAATCTTTAATAAGCTTAAACTTCCCACCTAACCTATGACATCCTATATAATTAAACTCTAACCTAACTACCCATTTTGCACTCTTTCACATACTCATGCATTTTCTTTTTTATTTCACAACACTTATGCATTGATCTTTATTGAGCTTCACTTTGCTTTGGGGCATTTTGTCCCCTTTTTCATTTCTTTCTCTCTTTTTTTTCTTTTCTTTCTTTTTTTTGTATATTATTTTTCTTTTTTTTTCTTTTCCATATTATTTTTCCTTTTCTTTTTCTTTTGTTTTTCTCATTTTTTTTATATACAAGAGCATCAATGCATAAGGTTTTACATTTGATCAATACATGAGTATGCACCCAATTCCCAATATTTTCAATAGAAATACAAAGCTACCCTTTTATTCACCCAATGTCCCAAGTTTCCCACACTTAAAATGATACTCACACACACTTGCCTAAGCTAGTCAAAGATCCAAATTAAGTACATTTATTGTTTTCCGCTTTAAGGCTTGTAATGTGCTAAATTAAAGAACCAAGTGGGTTAATCATAGACTCAAATTTGGCTAACAAAGGAAGATAAAAGGTAAGGCCATTTGGGTAAGTGAGCTAATGAAATGATGGCCTCAATCATATAAATGCATGAATACACAAAATAATGGATATAAAGAATCAAACAAATCAAAGATCATATTCATAGAAAGAGAATAATGCACACAAGAAGGAAAATAAGTGGTTATAAGATGTAACCACACCATTAGGCTCAAAACTCACTTGCTCGTGTTCTTAGCTCAAAAACATGATCCACAAGATATATATAATTCAAGCAAGTTTAATGAAAAGTTTTCACTCAAATCAATTGAGGTGCCCTATAGATAGAAATCTTGAATTTCATTATTTTGACTAAGCTTATTGTGTATATATATGCAAAACTAAGAAAATGCAAGTAAAAACTAAGAAAATGCGAGTAAAAATCCTAAAATCCTAGAATGAAATGCAAAAGTGTTGGAATAAGAAACTTGTCACCTAAAATCGCCGACCGGTCGGACGACTTCCCCACACTTAAAAGTTTGCACCGTCCTCGGTGCATTCAAAGATGAGCAAGGGGGTACGGCGACTCTCCGGATTGCTACGTGTTCTTAGTCTTGCTTCCATGTTTGCTTGTGGTGCATTCATCATAAAAAAACAAAAATATAACACCATAAGAGGAGAATATATAAAAGCAAGGAAGCATACATTATTGGAATGAGGTAAATCACTAGAAATGAGTGAGTGAATTATTATGACATTAATGACAAATATGTGTGTGAATTCTAAATTGCGCAGTTTAGAACACACATTAGCATAAAAATCATGTCACAAAAGAAGCATGTACATCACTTATCCTGGTGTGCTTGAGATGCTTTAAGTGAACTTGTAAGGTAAAACAAGCTTAAAGCCTATGGATGCATATGATCATGAAATACAATGCATTAAGGTAAATGCACATCATCATCCATCAAGAAATTGCCTAATCACCGAATAAGGTTCAAATCACATGGTGGCCAAATCATGCAATTCAAAAAGAGTTACAAGCTCGAAGGCAATTCTCATCACTTGGTATTCTTAAAAGGTAAGCATGAAAAACTCAAAACCAAGTAGCAAAATATAACCTCAATCATAGAATCCAACAAAGATTATCGAAAAACATTCATGCTAAAATAGCATTTAGGCAATAAGAGGCAACAATGTGTAGTAAACAAGATCAATAAGCCAACACTTATAAAGAAAATAGAGAAAATAAAATGAAAACTAAACTAAAACTAACTAATTAACTAACCAACTAACTAATTAACTAACTAAAATAAATGGTTATCAATGGTGTTTGGAAGTGTTGGATGAGGGGTAGGAGGAGGGAAGAAGAAAGGAGAAGGAAAGAAATAGAAAGAGGAGAAGAAAAGAAAATGTAGTGAAAGAAGGACATCCGCGCGTACGCACGCATGCCGCGCGCGCGCGGATGGTGTATTTCGAGACTTGCGCGTACGCGTCATGTGCGCGTACGCGCAAGTGGGGTTGTGCCAAAGGCACAACGCGCCCACAGTGCGGGCCTAACTCTCGGGTCAAGGTATGGAAGGTGGAACTTCTCAAACCATGCGTACGCGTGCATGGCGCGCTCGCGTGGATGGTCCAAAACGCTTGATGCACGCGTACGCGCGCAGTGCGCATACGCGTGGATGGTGCTCTGTTTTTCAAATTTTTTTTTTGGTATGTTTTTACACCAATCCAAGCATTCCAAACCTCTAAACAGCTACCAAAACAACATAAAACCTTATTTAACATACTAAACTACCAAATATACTCAACTAACTAAACAAAACATGAAATTAGACTAATTCTACCAAATATTTACAAAAGAGAAAATGAAAAGATATTACCATGGTGGGGTGTCTCCCACCTAGCACTTTTATTTCTTGTCCTTAAGTTGGACTTATGGGGAGCTCCTCTCAAGGTGGCTTGTGCTTGTACTCATCTTGGAACTTCCACCAATGCTTGGACTTCCAATAAGCTCCATCATTCAAGATTAATATCTCCAAGCTTTGATGGAGTCCTTCACAAACCATGGGCTCCCAATGTTGATCCTCATGTGTTCCCGGATCCCATATTTTGTCTTCACACCCATCTCCAAGTTGACTATCATTAGTCCATGTGGGTGGTGTGCAAGGTGAATTCTCAATAAAGTGACTAAACATCCTTCTAGACCCATGCACTCTAGTTCTACACCAACCTTTGCTATCAAGCTTTGGACATGTAACCATGGTGAACCTAGGATGGAATTTCCAACCACTAACCATCTCCTTTTTACTCTTAAAGCCACAAATATATATGAGTTGACCATCCGTTTCAAGCAAACCATATTCAAGGGGAATAACAAATTCATTGGGAGAAGGTTCTTCAAATTCAAAGGATTCTTCACCAAGAAGATTGGATGCATGATCTTCATCACCAAGGGAACTCAATTCTTGCTTCATTCTCTCCAAGTCTTCATATAGAATATGCCTCGGAGGTTGTGCACATTCCTCCTCAACATCAAATTTACTCTTCTTGGAGGAATTTTCTTTGACTATAGGTTCCCATGGAGGTTCCGCATCTCCTAAGTCTTCAACCACTTCTTCCTCTTGTTCAATAATCATAAGTTCCTCCAATTGTTCTAACACAAAGTGGCATTCCTCCTTTTCCATCGGAGTTTCCAATCTCTCCTTCATGCTATGCTCTTTAATTGATTCTCCACATGTGACCATGGGAGTGCTTTGAGTGCTCAAGCATTGGGAGGCTAAAATGCTTACTACCTTGGTCAAGGTAGCCATAAATTCTAGTGTCTCCCTTTGCATTTCTCCTTGCCCTTGAAGTATAAGGCTAAGGATTTCATCCATTGAGGATTGGGGTGGATAAGAGGGTTCATTGTCTTGGAGAAAGGGTTCATTATAGGAAGTGGTTCTTCTTGGTAAGGTGGTGGTGTGTATTGAGGTGGTTCTTGGAAGTAGTAATCTTGGAATTGTGGTTCCATGTATGGCTCATATGGTTCAAAAGGTGGTTGGTATGATGGATAAGGATTAGAGTCACATGGAGGTATTTGGTGAAAAGAGTCTTGTGAGTGTGGTTGAGGGTCATGTTGAGGATATGGCTCATAGGCATATGGTGGTGGTTCTTGAAAATCACAAGGAGATTCACCATAGCCATTGGATTGGTATGCATCATAGAATGGCTCTTCTTCATAGTGCATTGGTGGAGGTTGTTGCCAAGAGGATTGATCATAAGCATATGGCTCCTCCCACCTTTGAGTGTCCCATCCTTGATACACATTCTCATTGAAGTTCTCATCACCTACAACATAGTTATAATCACACTCATAGCCAAAGTGAGAATTCATGGTAGCAAGAGGAAATAAAAATCAAAAGCCAATAGAAAACAAGAGAAACAAAACTCTACAACTAGCAAATAAAGCAAAAAAGCAAGATATTCACACTATTCACATATATACAATAACCAATAACATAACACCATTACAATTCCCCGGCAACGACGCCAT
>NC_029772.3:69546187-69568175 GCF_000817695.3 Arachis duranensis | reverse complement strand
ATGAAAGATAAATGGCAAGAAAGTAAACTAAGGCCTAAAAAGGTCTTGGCAAGGGTTGGTGGTCAAGGATCTCTATCCTAATCACTAACCACAATATGAGAATTGGCAAGGATTAATCTCATTAAATCATCCTCTAACTAGTAGTAAAGCAAAGTCAAATGAGCTATATCAATCCTAGTCCATAAGTCCTAACTCTCCATTAATTCAATTAGTGAGAACTAGAGTCAATGGATCCCAATCATCAATCACTTGGACATTAGTAATTCAAGAGTTCCTAAGTTACCTTTCCAAGCCAAGAACATAAAATTCTACTCTAAAATCCAACCAAGCATTTCATCAAACACTTGGAAGGCATAAAAGGAAAGCATAGTAAAATTGCAAGAAAAGTAAATATACACTACTCAATTGCAAGGAATTAAACAACAACAATCAAAAGAAACACATTTATTATGGATTACCTTTTATTGAATTGGAAGAAAGTAGAAGGAACAAAAGTAGATCTACAACAAAACACAAGAACAACATAAAAGAGATTACAACAAAAGAGTAGAAGAAGAGTGAATGTAACTACAAGGAATTTAGAAGATAGAAGTAGAAGAAGATGAATCTAAATCTAGATCTAAGAACTAAACCTAATCCTAATCCTAATTCTAGAGAGAAGAGAGAGCTTCTCTCTCTAGAAGCTACTTCTAACTACTAAACTATGACTAATGAATGTGTAATGAATGGAATCCCATTTTCTCTTCAATCCTTGGCTTTAAATAGCAGTTTAGGCGCCAAAGTTGGTTGAGATTGGGCCCCACAACCCTTCAGAATTCGTTGGCCACGTTTTCATTAAAAAATCATAAACCAGCACCGACGCGTATGCGCACATCACGCGTACGCGTCCATGGGGTAATCTGCAGGTGCGCGCAAGCGCCAGGTACGCGCGCGCGTCCATGGGCGAGTTCAACTTCTTTGACTTTTCATGATTTCTCCACTTTGCATGCTTTCCCTCTTCACTCCTTTGATCCATTCCTAGCCTTTTCAATCTGAAATCACTAACAAACATATCAAGGAATCTAGTGGAATCAAAGGGAGATTAAAACCATCAAATTAAGGGTTGAAAAGCATGTTTTCACATCAAAGCACAAATAAGGAGACAATCACAAAACCATGCTATTTCATTGAATAAATGTGGGTAAAAGGTGATAAAAGCTCTTAAAATCAATACAAGATAAACCGTCAAAACGGGGTTTATCACCCTTATCTCGTGTTGTCCGAGATTCCCCGGTTCATGGAACTAAGGCCTTTATAGAGGACGCCAAATCTGAGTATGATAGAATTAAAGGTTTGACGGATGAGCTTGATGCAAGGTTGCAAAATTGGAGCTTGATGTGGAGAAAGAGAAGAATCGGGCTATTGCTGCTGAGGCGTCCACCAACCTGGCCAAGAAGATGGCCACGAAGTCCAAAGAGAGCTATACTCGCACATGTGGCAGGCTATTGGAGACCAGGGAGAGGCTTCAGTCCGCCCAGGCTGATTACGCCAAGCTCCAAGGTCATATGGTGGACAGTGTGACCGAAGTGTATAAAAATTTGAAGGCTCAGGTCCGGGTTCTTGCTCCCGAGCTCGACCTCACCTTATTTAGTCTGGATAATGTAGTGGAGGATAGCAAGATCGTGCCTGCCCCAAATGATGAAGATGAGGGTACTCCTCCTATGCCACCAACCAAGGCTTCTACAGCTGCCACTCCTTCCGCCAACGTGGTTCCCCCTGGGCCCGAGCCTGATGTGGAAGTTCTGAATGGCCCAGATGGAGTTATCAATGCCACCCCGATCTCAACCAGGCCTCCTTCTCCTAAAGATGTAGCTGCTGATATAACTTCGGATCCTTTATAATTCCTTATTGTGCCTCTGTTTTGGCTATGTATTTGTGTAGTCCGACATGTGGACTTTTGTCGAACTTTGTGTTGATGTAGGTTTTTGTGGATGACCTCTGACATTTTAGTTGCTTCTTAGCAACTTTTTTTTAAAAACAACACTTTAAACTCTTGGGTTGCCGTTTAGGCAGTCTTTGAGTCTTTAATGTTTTATATCTAATTATGCATTTGATTTCGATATGCTTGTATTTGAGTTGTTTTTCAACCTTTGTTTGGAGAGGGTTGCCTTTAGCCTTTACATAGTCATGTTGGGTTTCCACGATGCTCCTTGAGGTGGGGTTTGCCTTGGCAGCTAGTTCAGCTTTGTCGTCCGAGCTTTTTTAGCCAAATTTCAAACAACTTTTTAGGTAGTGTTCCGATAGGAAACCTTTTCTTTATTCGTTGTTTGGACGATTTTTGGCCTTCTTTTGCTTGTGATCTTGCTTTCGAGGCAACATCCTTTGTTATAACTTGCCTCTTTTAGCAGAGCATTTTAGTCTTTTAGGTTTCTTGACCTTTCAGACCTTTAATTGTTCTCTTTGTTGAGGTCGTATTTGTCCCTTTAGGTTACGCCTTTTTGGGTACCGACCTGTTTGTCTTCACTGTTTAGGCTTTTTAGTCATAATCCAACAACTTTTTAGGTAGTGTTCCGATGGGGAACCTTTTCTTTATAGTTTGTTTGGATGACTTTTTAACGCTATTTTAATTTGTGTCTTTGCTTTTTAAATAATGTCTTTCTTCAATACTTATCCTTTCATCGAAGCACTTCTGGCCTTTCTTTAGCCTTTGCGAGATGTCTTTGTCCCTTTTTAGTGATCCATTCCTGTTGGTCTGACTTCTCTGTCGGGCCTTCTTTAGTTATTTTTAGTAATCCCATTTCTAGTCAGACCTCGTTAGGCCGCTTTATATGGGTTACTTTTTATAACTCCTTGCATTAATCCGAGTTTTATTGCTTCACCTTGCCGACCTCTTTATGATCGGTCGATGAATTTTGCTTTTAAGCATAAATTAATGCGTCTTGGTAGGAAACTTTTTAGGAAATCTGAAAACTTTATTCAAATGATAGTAAAATGAAGATATAGATAAAAATGTGTACATGTTAGTTCCTACACTTCTAGGTCAGGCAGATCTCGGCCTGGCGCTTGTTAAAAAGCCTTTTTTTAGGAAAAAGAGTGCGCCTTGACCTAAGATCCTTACTATTTTCTAACTATAGTACCTTCTTAGGTTACAGGCATGCCATGACCTTGGTAGCTCCCGCCCTTCGAGGTCGGCTACCCTGTAGTAACCTTTCCCTAGTACTTCTGTGACTCGGTATGGTCCTTTCCAATTAGCTGCTAGCTTTTCTTCTCCTGATCGACCTGCTCGAGTATCATTTCGTATTAAAATGAGATCGTTGGTGGAAAAGCTTCACTGGACTACCTTTCGATTATACCTTAAAGCCATTTGACACTTTAGTGCCTCTTCTCTAATCCGAGCTCTTTCTCGGACTTTTGGAAGGAGGTCGAGCTCTTTCTTTTGAATTTAGGAGTTGACATCTTTATTGTAAAGGATCAATTTGGGGGATCCTTCTTCTATCTCCATGGGAATCAGTGACTCCATTTCGTAAGCAAGTCAAAAAGGTGATTCTCCAGTGGTGGAATGTGAGGTTGTCCGATATGCCCATAAAACTTGTGGGACTTCTTCGGCCCAAGCTCCCTTTACGTCCTACAGCCTTCATTTTAACCCGGCCAATATGACTTTGTTGGCAGCTTCTGCTTGTCGGTTGGCTTGTGGGTGCTCTACAGAGGTGAATTGGTGCTTTACTTTTAGGTCAGCTACCAAGTTTCTGAAACCCGTGTCGGTGAACTGAGTGCCATTATCTGTGGTGATGGAGTAAGGAACCCCAAACCTTGTGACAATGTTTCTATATAGAAATTTTCGACTTCTTTGGGCGGTGGCAGTAGCCAATGGCTCTGCTTCAATCCACTTTGTGAAGTAGTCTATGCCTACAATGAGGAACTTGACTTGCCCTGAACCCTGGGGGAAGGGTTCGAGGAGGTCGAGTCCCCACTTTGTGAATGCCCAGGGTTATGTAACACAAATGAGCTCTTCGGGTGGAGCTATATGAAAGTTGCCGTACTTCTGACATGGTGGACAAGTCTTGACGAACTCTGTGGCTTCCTTTTGCAAGGTCGGCCAGTAAAAACCAGCTCGAAGTACCTTTTTGGAAAGAGCTCGTGCCCCCAGGTGGTTGCCGCACATGCCGCTGTGAACTTCCTCCAGGACTTCCCTTGTAGCAGAGGTCGAGACACATTTTAGGAGGGGTGTTGAAATCCCTCTCCTATATAAGATGTCGCCCATTATGGTTCAGTACTGAGCCTCTCATACTAGCTTTTTTGCCTCATTCTTATCTGTGTGAAGTATTTCATACTTGAGGTAGTTGATTATGGGGGTCATCCATCCTTGATCCTGACCTGATATGGTTAGGATCTTTTCCTTCCTCTGAGATTAATGGACTTTGCAGTGTTTCTTAGATGAGGCTTCTATTATTGTCCCCCGGTTTGGTGCTGGCTAGTTTTGAAAGCGCATCAGCTCGGGCATTTTGCTCTAGTTTTGTGAAGTAATTACTTGTGAGTCATTGAAGATGGTAAGCTTTTGAACTCCCATTTCCCTAGCCAGCCTTAAACCAGCTAATAGTGCCTTATATTCAGCCTGGTTGTTTGAGACGGGGAATTCAAACTTTAATGAGAGTTCAATTTGGGTTCCCTGGTCACTTTCTATAATTACGCCTACGCCACTCCAAGTTTTTTTCGAAGAGCCATCCACATAGAGATTTCACTCTATGGGGGTGCCTGGGGTGTCAGTGTACTCTGCAATGAAATCGGCCAGATATTGTGACTTGATAGCTGTCCAAGCTTCGTATTGAAGATCGAATTCGGACAACTCGACTTCCCACTGTAGGATTCTTCCAGCTAAGTATGTTTTCTGTAAGATGCCTTTTATGGTTGGTTGGTCCGTAATCTGATAGTATGAGCTTGAAAGTATGGGCGGAGTCGTCGAAAAGTGAGTATAAGGGCGTAGGCAAACTTTTCTATCTTTTGATAGTTTAGTTCAGCTCCTTGTAGAGCCTTACTGATAAAGTAAATGGGTTGTTGCCCACTTTCGTCCTCTCTGACTAGTGCTGACGCTATTACCCGACTTCCTACGGCGAGATATAATTTGAGTTCTTCGCCTTCCCGTGGTCCGGTAAGGATGGGTGGTTGCCCCAGAAATTTCTTGAAATCTTGGAAGGCATGTTCGCACTTTGGAGTCCATTTAAACCTCTTTCCTTTCCTTAGTGTTGCATAAAAGCGAAGAGATCTTATAGCTGATCCAGCTAGAAATCTGGATAGGGCTGCTAGTCTTCCGTTGAGCTGTTGTACCTCTTTGACACAGGTCGGACTTTTCATGTTGAGTATGGCCTGACACTTATTTGGGTTAGCTTCAATTCCTCTCTGAATGAGCATGAAGCCCAAGAATTTTCTGGCTTCTACTGCAAAGGTGCACTTTGCGGGGTTAAGTCGCATCCCGTGCTTTCTTATAGTGCCGAACACTTTAGTGAGGTTGGAGATAACAATGATTCCTCACTTTGTGTTTTTACCAGCATGTCGTCTACGTAAACTTCTATTAACTTTCCGATGTGATCGGCAAAGACTTTGTTCATCAATTTTGGTATGTAGCTCTTGCATTTTTTAGTCTGAACAGCATGACTATGTAGCATTAGTTCGCCTTTGGGGTTAGGAACGAGGTTTTTTCTTGGTTGGGTGGATACATTGGGATTTGGTTGTATCCTGAGTAAGTGTCCATGAAGGACAGGTACTTGTATCCCGAGGAAGCATCCACTAGGGTGTCTATACTTGGGAGTGGGTAGGGATCTTTTGGGCAGGCTTTATTGAGGTCGGTATAATCAGTACACATCCGCCACTTTCCATTTGACTTTTTTACCAAGACGACGTTGGCTAGCCACAATGGGTATTTAACCTCCCTTATGAACCCTGCTTCTAGTAAGGCCTGTACCTGCTCCTCCACAGCTTGGGACCTTTCTGAGCCAAACTTTCTATGCTTCTGTTGTACTGGCCGAGATCCTAGATACACTGCCAATTTGTGGCACATTAGCTTGGGATCTATGCCAGGCATGTCTGTGGCCTTCCATGCGAAGAGGTCGGAGTTATCTTTTAAGAACTGTATTAGTAGGTCTTTTAGGTCTCCTTGTAAGGTTGCCCATATATTTGTTATTTTATCCCGAGCATCCCCAATCTGGACTTCTTCGATCTCACCTTCAGGTTGTGGACGAAGTTCTTCGCGAGCTCGAACTCCCCTGAGTTTGATGGTGTTGATTTCCTCTCCTCTGGGGTTGCCTTTAAGGTTCAGACTTTCGTTGTAACAGTGTCGTGCAAGCTTCTAGTCTCCTTTTACCATAGCGATCCCTTCTGGAGTTGGGAACTTCATGCACAGATGTAGAGTAGAGACTACTGCAGCGAGCTGGTTCAGCGTTGTCTGACCTATTAGGGCGTTATAAGCTGAGCTCACGTTGACTACAAGATAGTCTATGCTTAGTGTCCTTGACCGAGTTCCTTTTCCAAAGGTTATATGCAGTGAGATGTATCCTAGTTGTTGAATTGGGGTGTCTCCGAGTCTGAACAAACTATTTGGATATGCTCTGAGCTCTTTCTCTTGTAGGTCGAGCTTGTCGAAAGCGGATTTGAACAAGATATCTGTGGAGCTTCCTTGGTCTACCAATGTTCGGTGGAGATTAGCGTTAGCGAGTGTGATGGCAATGACCATGGGATCATCATGCTCTGGGATGATGCATATGGCGTCTTCTTGGGTAAAGGTAATAGTGGGGAGGTCGGGTGACCTGTCCTTTTCTCCGACATGATATACCTCTTTAAGGTGTCTTTTGCGGGATGATTTAGAGATCCCTCCTCCTGTGAATCCTCCATTTATCATATGAACATGTCTCTCAGGGGTGTGAGGTGGACGTTCAACTCGTCCGACCTCTTCATCCCTTCTTCTTTTTCTCAGTTCATCCGCTTTATTGGCCAAGAATCGATCTAGTCGCCCTTCTCGTGCCAATTTTTCTATGACATTCTTTAGGTCGAAGCACTCGTTGGTAGAATGTCCGTAGATTCAGTGGAATTCACAATACTCAGTCCAACTTCCTCCTCTTTTGTGTTTAATCAGGCGAGGCGGTGCGATCTTCTTAGTGTTGCATATCTCTCGGTAGATATCCACAAGAGACACCCGAAGAGGGGTGTAGTTGTGGTATTTTATAGGTTTCACAGTGGATTGGTCTTCTTTCTTCCTCGATTCTTTATCCTTGTCCCATGGTGGGTAGGAGAATCCGGTTTTTGAGCTATCTCCCAATCGGGAGTTCTCCTCCATATTGATATATTTTTCCGCCCTTTCTTGAACCTCGTTTAGAGATGTTGGATGCTTCTTGGATATTGAGTGGCTAAAAGGTCATTCTCTTAGGCCGTTGATGAGCCCAATGATGGCCGCTTCTGTTGGAAGACTTTGTATGTCAAGGCATGCTTTGTTGAATATTTCCATGTAGCTACGAAGGCTTTCCCGATCTCCTTGTTTAATTCCTAGCAAGCTTGGAGCGTGCTTGGCTTTATCCTTCTGGATGGAGAACCTGGCGAGGAACTTTTTTGCAAGGTCGTCAAAACCTGTGATTAATCTTAGAGGCAAATTGTTGAACCATTTTATTGCCATTTTAGTTAGAGTAGTCTGGAAAGCTTTGCATCGAATTGCGACCGAGGCGTCTGTGAGATACATCCTACTTCTGAAATTGCTGAGATGATGGCTTGGATCAGACGTACCGTCGTATGGGGTTATGTCAGGAGCTTTGAAGTCCTTTGGGACTTTAGCTTTCATGATCTCTTTAGTGAATGGGTTTTGGTCCTTGTGGAGGCTATCTTCATGACTGGATCGAGTGGTTTTGGTTTTGAGGTTGGCCTCAATCTTTAGGAGCTTGTCCTTTAGCTCTCGACACCGTCTTGTTTCTCTCGAGAGGTCTCTTTCAGCTTCCCGCTGATGTTCGGCCTCTTTTTCGAGCTGCTTGAGGCGATCCTGTTGTTCTCGGAGGGCATCTAAAATTTCTATTTTCGGAGACTGCTTGTCTCCCTTGGTTTGAGGTGTGTCCTTGGACGTGGTGTCTGTGTTCTTATTTGGCGTTCTGTCCTCCAAACCAGAGTTGTGATCATTGTCAGGGTTGTTTGCCATGGTGATGGGATGACTTCCAGATTTTCCAGCAACGACGCCAATGTTCCGAGGGTTACCTGAAACTGGAGGTCGATCTCGGATGAGACCTTCTGATGGGGTCGGAATGGATGTGTCCGACTTGCTGGATCTGGTGGTGCTGCTGATCTTTGATCACCGGAGGGTGGTGGTACCTGCAAGAGACTCTGATGCTTAAGTTAGCACGTGCTTTAGGCAGTTTTTTATGTAGAATCAGAGTATGAGTTATACCTGGGTGCTCCAGTATATGTATAGTAGTGTGGAGTGACCTTCTTTGAGATAAGTTAGTTATCTTATCTTATCTTTGGACGAGGTCACCTATCTTTTAGGTCAGCCGCCTTTAGAGTGGGCTGCGTCCTTCTGTTTGAGCCTGCTTGGGCCTCTATGGTGATTTTGGCTTAGCTCTTTAGGAAGAGGTCGGTGACGACCAACTTTATAAGAGATCGGTCGTTTCTTGTCTTCGTCCAATCCCGAACCGTCTAGCTCGTCCCAAGGTATGAACAGTTGGGGATGATTTTAATAACAAAAAAAGGTCGAGGATGAATTTAATTTTCACCCGAGACCTTAGGGACCCCTAATCCCTCTAAACTACAAAAGCTATGGAATAACACTCTAGGTATTCAAAAACTTGAGCCAAGTTGACGTCATCAAAATGCAAGATATCATCCATCACTCCTCCGCACGATCCTACATCCTTACTGGGTCGCTTGTGCTCCATCTAAAAGGGAGAAAATGGATAAGAATTTGGGAGTTCTTAGTATTATCAAGGTTGTTAGTTAAGTTCATTAATTCTTTAATTATTACCAAATAATAGTGCTTAAACATAACATATAGGAAATAGCATATTGACAAAAAATACGGAAAAATAGCAACAACCAGAGAATATAAAAAACAGAATACAGTAAAGAAAGCACACACATACATGAACTTGGCTCCGAATATGTGGCAAACATGTATAATGCATGTTTAGCCCTATTGCAGGTCATGAGCTCATGTGTCAGTTGTTTACCCGCTCCCAACATTATCCGATATAAATTCCGGATATGGATTTTTCGTAGCCATGCACATTACAACATCTCATCTGCCCTCAATGGCAGCTCTACTTTCTATAGCAGGTCATCTATCCTCAATGGCAGCTCTGCTCTCTTAAGCAGGTAAGAAAAATGTCTGGAAAGTAGTTCTCAATTAATGGGCGTCCCACTATACAGTGGCTCGAGTCGGCCCAGCCCAAAGACTCTTTCAACAACTATCTTTTATGTCCAAAGGCTCTCGCAATCATTATCTCAGCCCAAAAGCTCTTGCAGTTATTATCTCAGCTCATGGACTTCCGCAGTTAATATCTCAGTCCAAAGACCCAAACAATAATCAATGGTTTCTGTAAGTGATCTTTAACTTACAAATTTCCTTTTTCTTAATCTTTTAGAGTTTAATAATCTACTTTATAAATCTCATTTTTCTTTTCTTGTATTAATATTTCTACTTAACATTCTTAATCTTTCTTTGGTCCTATAATTAATTATAAACCTTTTTTCAAACTTCTCTCTAAATATTTTATGGAGAAATTTTGAGAGAGAGAGAGAGTATATTAGGTCCATCACAATCGTAATCATTTATTGATATTAATTTTTATAAAATAATCTCTGTCAAAGAATAGTTAATTACTCATGCAAATTAAACATAAGATGGACATGCGTCTTCTACATACTAATACCCCCAAAAACACTGTATATCTAAATCATCTGAAAGTTCTTTGTAATTCCTCATGACCAAAGCATGTAACGACCTGATTTCAAAATCAGAAGAATGGTACATTGTGAATCTGAAGTACTTAATCAATTGCCCCTTCAAGGACAGGTTTCGCTTTTGGTAGCTAGTATGAGAAATGTACTATTTGTCCACTAGTTTCATGCACCCTGTAATCAAGGGAGACAAAGTAAGTGATAGAATGACTCAGATAATAAAATTAACCAAAAATCCTTGAGAAAGATAAAATAAAAAGGATAAAGTATATTTTTTTATTTTTAAAGTTTATCAAATGTTTTAAAAATATTCTTTAAGTTTTATTTTGTTTTAATTTCATCCCAAAAATTTTCGATTTGAATCAATTATATTTTCGACAGCTAAATTTCAAAATATTTAAGACCAATAATATAACAAAAATGCATAAAAATTATACTTGATTTGCTTGTGTTAAAAGTTGTTTATATGAAATTATTGTTAAATTAATTTTAAAAAATTTTAAAAATTAACTACCAAAGATATATTTGATACAAATCGAACACTTCTAAGATCAAATTGAAACAAAATAAAATTTACGAATATTTTTAAAATTTTTACCAAACTTTAAAAACAAAAAATATACTTTATCCTAATAGAACTCATACTAATAAATAAATACTTTATTTCATCATTTTGAATTAACACAATCTAGGCATCATTGACTTGACTCATATATTTACACATTATAATGGAGAAACAATAATATTTGAATTGACTCATAAACTCATAGCTTTATCACTATTATGGTTTATCACTGTTTCAATAGGCAATAACATATCTAATTAATTTATTTTTCATTCATTAAATAAGGATAATTATATAACATAAAAATATCTTATACTCTAATTAAAAATTTTGAGTTTAAATATTATAAATAACAATTTATTCTTTTTGAGTGTATATAATATTTTAGGGAAAAAAATATAGACAAAACTCCTCTTAATTCCTATTATATATACTACACTAGATATATTATATAAAATATCACCATCTATCTTTTATCTGATCAGTATTCGATATTAATAGCTATAGAGCAGAGTTTCATTCATGGATTTGTCTAATAAACATTCATCTTTATTATAAGAGAATATTTTTTTAGTAATATGTCAATTTTTTTTTAAGTTAATGTCATTTTTAAATTAACTTTTTAGATGGCATCCTTCCTATATATATTATTATATAAACAATTATACTTGAAAATGAAATAGTAAATCAATTGTCAACGTGATAAAAGAGTAACATTTGAATAATAAATTACAAAAAAAGTGATATTTTTTATCATAAATATAGATAAAAAGTAAGTAGTAGTTAAGTGCACTTGCTTGAAAAATAATTATGTTAGGTATATATTAAAATTAGTCACCAACTAGTATAAAATATATGCCTGAATATAAAATACACATTAAAAACAAGGTAAACGATACTATATAATTATTAATTTTGGTGGTTGATTTCAGTGTAAAAATAATACTTTTACCTGAAAAAAGGGATGCGCAGGGAAAGTAGTAGTTTCTTGAGTGACCTTTACTTTGTGATACTGCCATTGGCACTGGAACTTGGCCTTTGGATGCAAATCGATCCATGTATGGGGTAGCTACAAACTCCTCACCATGACAAACCAAGGTAACTTCACAGGATACTGGTGCATTTTTCTTTACAAATTCTCCTCTACTCAATTTGTTGCTGCGCCTTTTCCTATAACATTATTAAGAAAGTTGTTAGCACCGATGAACATTGAATAGGTATAATTATATAAGTAATCCTAAGACTTTAGTCTAGAACAGGTTCTTATAATACCATGCATACATTGTCTTAATATTTCATATTGATTTGTTTGACAATAATATTTCTGTTTTAGTATAAAATTCATTTAATTTCTAGTCTACAAAAGAATTGGATGGTAATTTGATAAAAGTAAAACCAGACTCATATTTTCTATCTTATTCCTGTGGTACAATATATTTTTATATTTTTTTCCAACAATACTCGCTAAATATAACCATGAAGTTGACTTTCTTTGTTAAAGTCAAGCAGAATAACTCCATTTTAAGAGTAAAATTTTACACCTTCTGCCATCTATGAAGATATATCTATATGTCTCAAATCCAGGGATTTGTAACTCTCGATTTCTGGAATATATATGCGGGCAAAACAAATTCTTGTATGGTCTTAAACAAGCTTCTCATATTATATCTTGATCCTCAAAGAAGCAGTCAACCGGTGCTAAATCATCAACTAAAGCGGCACTATATATTGGTTCCACCGCAGAACTCCTATGGTTGTGTGAATTATTTAAGGAACTCAAGTTACTTACCAATTTACCATTGCTACCTATCTTTGTGCCATTCCATCTTTCGCACTCGGACAAACACCTTGCTATTGAATATCATTTTGTTCGTTCTAACTTATCATTGCCAACAGGAACTCCCCGAATTCCATGTGCTAAAGCCATTACCTCTCGTATACTAATAAATTTTATTTGTTACCGATTCAAATTTTATTTGTTACAAACTTAAATTGAATTTCAAATAAATTCAAACTACTATATCTTATAAATGCTTTAAATACTTGTATTTGACAATTTATCACATGCATAGCTAATAAAGTAATAATACACATCAATTTCTCTACCTTCTCTTTTTCTTTATATAAAATCTAACAAGAAGAACTGGGTATGATACCTTGTGTAGGGTAGCTTTTTCATTCCTATGATAATGTTGGATATGTTAAGTATAGAGATGAGATCTAAAATGGCTTTTCCTGTGTCATTGCTCTCAAGAAGCAACGTTTCAGCAGTTATCTGTGAGAGTAAGCAAGAACAACGTTACAAGAGCACAAATTGGTAAGGGGACGACTATTAACCTGGTTTCCAACTTTGGCTTAATATTTCTTTTCATAAGATAATTTGAACATGTATACTTGCAAGTTATTATAATACACTAGTATTTTTACTGTAACAATATTATGGAAATATAAATTTTTTAAAATTACGGTCCACTTTATTCTGACAATATAAATTATGCATAACACAAAAGATTTATAAAATTAAACAATTTTTATAAAAAAAAAAAATCGTAAGTTGACAAAAGTCTTTGACTAAAAAGACCAAGATATATGTAGGTAAAAATAATATTTGTTCTCTCTATGTATATAAAAATATAATTAGATATTAGTATAAAAAAAATTATACTGATAGTTATAAAATTAACTCAAAATTAAATTTTTTAAAACAATTAAATCTTGATTCTAACTTTTAATTATAACATTAGTATTCTCTCCAAATTATATGTAATAAATATTTGAAAGAAGAGACATAAAAATATAAGTTAGAAAAATAAGTGGTAAAATTTTAAAACTTAATAAAAAACTAAAAAATTATGTATATAATAACAATAATAATAATATTTTTTATTTAAATTATATTATTTTGTTAATTTTATTTTCTGTAGAAGAGAAAAGAGAAAGATAAAGAAGAAGAAAGAGAGAGGAAATTTGTTAATTTTGGAAGTTAAGAAAAAATTTTATTTAATTATAATAAAAAATATCTAGTGATACATTTTGATTTGTCAAATTACTAATATAAAATATAAATTATATATAGAGTAAAAATAGTAGAGAGAAATAGAAAAATGGAGAAAGATAGATGAGAGAATTTAGGAAGGGAGTTTATTAATTTTGGAAAAAAATTTTCTTTCAATTTTAATAAGAGAGTGTATGTGATACATTTGATTATTAAATTAGATAGTAATATATGATACATAATATAGGTATATTTTAATTTCAATTTTAATATTTTAATTTTAATTTTAATACAATTAAATAATGTCATGTTGCACATTTTGATTGTCAAATTAGTAATTAGTTATTGATATTGATAATGATATATAAAATAGATAGAGTGGTTGAAAGAATGAGAGAAATAGAGAAAAGAAGAGAAAGGAGAGGAGAACTCTTTAATTTTGGAGGAAAAGATTTGATTTCAATTGTAATGAGGAAGTGACATGTGACACATTTTTGTTGTAAAATTAGTAAGGATAAGGGAAGAATTCTTTAATTTTAATTTGGAGGAAAAGATTTAATTTCAATTATAATAAGAGAGTGACATGCGTGTGGCACATTTTGGTTGTAAAATTAGTAAGGGAGAGAGGAAAATTCCTTAATTTTGAAGGGAAAGATTTTATTCCAATTGCAATGAGAAAGTGATATATAGCACATTTTGATTGTAAAATAATAGATATATAATAGATTTAATACATGATTCAACAACATTCACAACATGACATATTATTTTTTTAGAGAACATTTCACTTCCTTCTCTTACGAGATGTTAAAATGACACTTCTCTGTCTTTTATTTATAAAATGTACATTTCCCTCCCTTATAACTTTTAAAAACCTCCTTTTTAATCCATTTTAATTTTTTTGTATTAACTAATTTTAACTTTATCCATTTTTCAAGAAAAAATAAATTATTTTTTTACAAAAATACTCTTTAACAAAAATTTTATTTTTTTGTCATTAATTTTACTTACCAAAATATTCTTTAAAAATTATTTTTTATTGATTAAATTGTATTTTTACCAAAATATTTTTAAAAAAATTTAATAATTAAATTATTTTTTTTAGAATACCCTTCAATAATTTTTTAATTATTAATTATAATTTTACCAAAATTTTTGTTAACAATTTTTTATATTTTACTATTAATTTTTTAATATCAATATATATTATTTTAATATTAAAAAAATCTAAGTAAAATTATTTTTCAATATCAATATGTATTAATTGTTATACATATTAACAATGGTAAGATTTTTTTATTTAATGTTAAAATAATATAGATTGATATCAAAAAATTAATAGTAAAATATAAAAAAGTTGTTAACAAAAATTTTGGTCATAATTTAATAATTAAAAAATTAGTAAAGGGTATCTTAGAAAAAAATAAATTAGTTATTAAATTTTTTAAAAAATATTTTGATAAAAATATAATTTAATAAATCACAAGAAAAGAAGGAGGAAAGTAAAATTTTCTCTTTATTAAATATGGTTGGTCTAAATACATGCAAATTAAATCTGTACCTTGGCTTCATTGATGAGCTGGACATACTTCTGCAAAAGTTCCTTCCTCTTGTTGTTCACTTGATTCACGTAAAATCTCACTTGTTGTGGGGTCAATTGGCTTCTATCAAACTTTCCAACTATCATATATGCCATTTTTTTAATTGGAAATTCAGCTATTGAGAGGTATACTTTTTTTTATAGGGAAAAAATGCCAAGTCAAAGATATAAAGCACAAAGAAAAGTTTTCAACAAAAGTTCTGTTTTGTGATCAATTAATTTTTCACTAAAGTTTATCATAATACTATTTTTTCTAAAACTTAAATATTTCTAATACGTGTCTCACACAAAAAATTTTTAATATCATGTTATATTATGATACTATTTTTTTAAAATTTAAATCGATAAAAAAAAAGTATATTAATAAATGTATCTCTAATGATAACGTGTTTGATTTTCTTTTACTTTTATTATTTTCTGACATAAAAATTTCTTGAAGAAAAAATTAACAATAGAAAACTTATTACCAGGCGTGGGAATCATTGTGATTGGTGGCGATACATGGACAAGAAAAATCCGAGCACCAGGAGAAACAACATGATCAAGAACCCACTGCACCAAATCCAAGTCATCTTTGCCAACAGCAACATGAAGATCATCATCTCCTCTATTCTTGTTGTTTGTTATGCTCTTACCATCTTCAACTATCTCCACAATTTCTGCCGACAACGATACCATCGAATAACGGTCGTACTCGCCATTCTCTTCGTCACCACAGGCCGCGGCTGCCATGAAGATTTCATTATTGTTAGCTCCATATCTACCATTGTTGTTCAAAACTCTGATCCCTTCAAATGACTCAGATATTTCAGGAGTCACTATTTCTTGGGAGTTATAGCCATAGTAATCTTTAACATCACCAAAACAGAAGCCATTAACTCCATTATTGTTACTGTCACTTCTCTTGGGAGTTTTTGACCACCATATTGATTTGGAATAGTAAACTTTTGCTTCAGTTGGGGTGTGATCTTCATCTGCCATATCAATGCGTCTTTGTGTCTCCTTAATCCTCTGAGAGTTGTTAGAGGTTTTAATTTGCTGGGTTTAAAAATGGGCATTTTGTGAAGAGTTCGTTGCCAACAAAGCATGTAGAAAGGAGATACTCTCTTGTCAATATCAGAAACATCATTGGATTTGTCATCCTATGTTTTTGACAACTTATTGCCATCCATACGTCATTTTTTCTTCGAGTAGCTTACAAACACAATCGTACAATCATTACTAGAACTGATTATATTCTTTTAGGGTTAAGACCTTTGGATTATTTACAAATTACAATTAATCAAGAACTACTTCTGCCTGTAAATATCTATCATTATAATTTAAGATTAAAAGTTTTGTGAAACATGTGAAACAATTTCTATTATTTTAGATTTTCAGTGTGATGTTAATTTTGTTTTAGCGATGCTACATGGCCAAATTGTTTTAATTTTGTTCCAAAAGTTTTCGATTTGCATTAAATATATTCTTGACGACTAATTTTTTAAAAAAATTAAGACTAATTCAACAACAATTTCACAAAAGCAAATCTCAACATAAGCAAACTAAGCATAATTTTCATGTATTATTGTTAGATTGGTCTTAATTTTTTTGAAAATTTAGCCATCGAAGGTATATTTGATACAAATCAAAATTTTTAGGACAAAATTAAAAACAAAATAAAATTTAGGAATATTTTTTAAATTTTTGATCAACTTTAAGAACAAAAAATATATTTTACCCTTTATTCATTTAACATGTTTTTGCATTTTATTTTTTAAAATTATCCTTATAATAAATCATAATCACATTATAATTTATTAATTTAAAAATATTTTGTTAGCACTAATCTCTCTCGTACAATTTATGTAAAATAATTTTAAAATGGTTATCACATGATCAAATCATATCTTTTTTAAATTATATTTCTTATGTATTTTTTAATGAATAAATTATATTAATTTTGCATTCATTATTTATGTTTAGACAAGTTTTGTAACGATTTAACTTCCAATACATCATGATCATACTAAAAGTAAGGCGTTACTAACCTGCTTTCCTTATTAACTATTTAATATTGAGCCTTTAGTTCGATATCGCATTTTAATTTTTAAGAAAAAGCCAAAAACTTATTTTTTTATTAATTAAAATCATATATCAAGGATCACTAAGTAATAATAATCACATAATTATTAATAATAATAGATATTATACAAAAGAATTTAAATGAAACTCAGATGCAGCTCCTATCCCTCTGTATAAAATAAAATCTTAATCAACAAAGGCGAGAGAACTCTATGAAAACAACTTAACTCATAAAATTAACTCATAAATAAGTCTAATAACCGCCCGTGGCTTCAAACTGAGTCTTCGAATCTGTATCACTGAATGAGTGGAAAATTTTGGAGTGAGAACAAACCACACCTTCTCAGTAAGGAATGAGAATGTCGTAAAAGTAATGAAATAAAATGCCAATAACTAACTTTACTCAATAAAACTATTTTTATCAAATTCTTGAAAATACTGTTAGTTTTACTTTAGATGATTAATTACTTTTCTTTAACTTTCTAAACTCAAAATAAATTTCAATCACAAAATTAGTCATATTAACCATCTCTCAACCACATAATCATTTCTCAACCACAACATTTCACCTCAATACATCCGTGATGAACTAATAGCACCGGTAAGAAATCCAAACCAACACACAAACAAGTCACAAGAAGACAAACAGCACAACCACAAAGGAGTAACACAAGCAAACATAACCAAATACAAATGCGCAAACATTATGATGCATGTCTGTCCTAAGCAGGTCATGAGCTCACGTGTTGGTTTACACCCTGAAACCCGACATTATCTAGGAACTAGTCCTAGATATGGCTTCCTATTATGTCCTTCATGCATACGTGTAGGTGGTTAAGAATACCACTCCTTCGTAACTACTAGTAGTCGGTGCAAAGCTCGAACCCAAAATATACGCACAAAGAAAAACAGTGATCCGCAGTTTGTGTGCGTCCCCGAGATCAACACAGGGATCCTCAGTTCATGGGTTTTTCCGAGATCAACACACAACAAAATAGAGATCTTCAATTCGTGGGTTTTCCCAAGATTAATATACAACAAACATGATCCTCAGTTTGTGGGTTATCCCTGAGATCAATACACAACAAAATAGAGATCCTCAATTCATGGGTTTCCCCGAGATTAATACACAACAAACACGATCCTCAGTTTGTGGGTTATTGAATCCATCTCTTGATCAACCTCCTCAAAATCTTCAACCATGATATGCTTTGGAGGTTGTATATCCTCCTCAACATCAAATTCAAACTTCTTGGAAGGAGGCTCTATAACTTGAGGTTCCCATGGACTCTCAACATCTCCTAAGTCTTAAACTACTTCTTTCTCTTTGATAATTACGACTTCCTCCAATTGTTCTAATACAAAATTACATTCCTCATTTTCCACCAAAGTTTTCAATCTCTCCTTCATGCTACACTCCTCAATTGATTCTCCACATGTGGCCATTGGAGTTCCTTGAGTGTCCAAACATTGGGAGGCTAATCGATTTACTACCTCGGTCAAGGCAGCCGTGAATTCTAGTACCTCCTTTTTCATCTCTTCTTACCCTTGAAGAACAACACCAATGGTGTCATCCATTGGGGATTGGAGTGGATATGAAGGTTGAGTATTGGAGATAAGGGGTGGATCTACACGGGATATCAGAGCTTGGAGTGAATTTTGAAGCTCTCTTTGTCCTTGAAGAATAGCACTAAAGGTATCATCTACGGGAGCTTGGGGTGGATAGAAGGGTTCATTGGTTGGGAAAAAAGGCTCATAATACGAATGTGGTTCTTCTTGATAAGGATATGGAGATGGTGAATATTGAGATGGTGGTTCTTGGGAGTAATTGGGTTGGAATTGGGGTGATTTTAAGTATGGCTCGTAAGGCTCATAAGGCTCTTGGTATGGTGGGTAAGGATTAAGGTCATATGGGGGTGTTTGGTAACATAGGGCTTGTGAGTATGGTGGTTGCGAGCTATATTGAGGAGGGGGTTCATAGGTATATGGTGGTGGTTGTTGATTGTCACGAAGAGGTCCACCATAACTGCTGTCTTGGTACGCATCATGGAATGGTTGTTGCTCATAGTACATCGGAGGAGGTTGTTGCCAAGAGGGTTGATCAAATCCTTGTGGCTCCTCCCATCTTTGATTGTCCCATCCTTGATGCAAGCCTTCATTATAATATCCACTTCCTAGAACATAATTGTAACCAAACTCATAGCCAAAGGGGAGAGAATTCATGATAACAAACGAAAATAAAAACAAAAACTAATAAGAAATAATGAAAGTAAACTCCTAAACTAGAAACAACTAACAAAGAAATAAAAGACAAACATATTCACAATATTCATAATAACCAATAATAAGGCACACATTTACAATTCTCCGGCAATGGCGCCAAAAATTTGATAGAGGAAAAATGTCGGTAAAGATTTTCACAAAATTATTGTGTTGCAAGTATAGTTCCAAACCGACAATTAAACCTCAATCAATATTTAAATTGTTTGTCACTTAAGCAAACCCAATGAAATTAACCGAAGTATTTAAACCTCGGGTCGTCTCTCAAGGAATCCAGAGAAGTGTATTTATTATTGGTTATTGGTATGCGAAATTGTGATTAATACTTTTCACAACACAAATAATCCCCGGTGATGAATCCAAAAACTTGGTGTTCAATACCATGGCATAAACACAACTTCGCACAACTAACCAGTAAGTGTACTGGGTCGTCCAAGTAATAAACCTTACGCGAGTAAGGGTCGATCCCACAGAGATTGTTGGTATGAAGCAAGCTATGGTCACCTTGTAAATCTTAGTCAGGCAAACTCAAATGGATATGGGTGATATACGAATAAAACATAAAGATAAAAATAGAGATACTTATGTAATTCATTGGTAGGAATTTCAGATAAGCTGAAATTTTGAGGGAACCTTGGTAATATTATTTAAAGGCTGCACAAAAAAATCCAGGTCAAAAATCGCACTTTTGCTCTGTTTTTCATTTTTTTGCGAAATGCCATCTTTGTCCAACTGTGCACTTGAGTATTCTTCCAAATTCTCGCATAAACCTTTCGTGCTGTTTGTCTTTCTCTTCTCATATTTCGTAGTCCTTATATGCGCTAGTTCTTAAGGTCGCGATTTGTGCGTACGAAAAGTGAATCTGGTCAGTATACGAAGCGCTTGTTGGGAGGCAACCCAATGTTATATTTTATCTAACGGTTGATGCACAAACAGATAGAGAAGAAAATCGACGGAATCCGAATTTCACATACGAAGAGCTCCTAGTGCTTATTGAACAGCAACAAATGGGGCTTGATAACTTGAAAGATGGAAGTTTTTTGGGCGTTTAACGCCAGGATGGTGGGGAGGAGGTAAAATTCGTTTTTCTTTATAAATTTTCTAATTTTTTTATGTTTCAATTCATGATTTTTTGCATAAACATATTTCAAATTGTCACCGTTCAAATCAAATTAGTTTTCTAAAAATCCTAATTTCTAAATCTCTAATTTCTGAACAGGATCAAGGTGATTATTATAGGAAGAAGAAGCAAAATATGTGAATTCATGTTGGTCCTAATAGGCAAGTTTAAGCATTTGCAAAAAAGATGTTATTTCCAATAAAAGAAGCATAATAGTTATATACATGTATTCAATGGAGGGAACTGGTCATAATCGAAGAGCTTGCCCCACCCATGAGTAAATATTTCGTAGTAGCCTCATTAGACCGTACATCTTTCTTGGTATATCCAGAAAGTTGATAGGAGCATAGACTGAAACATTCTGGGCCAGCCTCTCAAAGAGGGTTCAATCATAAAAACATGATCAAAAGCTCCAAATACAATAGTAAAAGGTCCTATATATAGAGAACTAGTAGCCTAGGGTGTACAAAGATGAGTAAATGACATAAAAATCCACTTCCGGGCCCACTTGGTGTGTGCTTGGGCTGAGCATTGAAGCATTTTCGTGTAGAGACTCTTCTTGGAGTTAAACGCCAGCTTTTATGCCAGTTTGGGCGTTTAACTCCCATTCTTGTGCCAGTTCCGGCGTTTAACGCTGGAAATTCTGAGGGTGACTTTGAACGCTGGTTTGGGCCATCAAATCTTGGGTAAAGTAGGGACTATCATATATTGCTGGAAAGCCCAGGATGTCTACTTTCCAACGCCGTTGAGAGCGCGCCAATTGGGCTTCTGAAGCTCCAGAAAATCCGCTTCGAGTGTAGGGAGGTTAGAATCCAACAGCATCTGCAGTCTTTTTTAGTCTCTGAATCAGATTTTTGCTCAGGTCCCTCAATTTCAGCCAGAAAATACCTGAAATCACAGAATAACACACAAACTCATAGTAAAGTACAAAAAAGTGAATTTTAACTAAAAACTAATAAAAATATACTAAAAACTAACTAGATCATACTAAAAACATACTAAAAATAATGCCAAAAAGCGTACAAATTATCCGCTCATCACAA
This sequence comes from Arachis duranensis, assembly GCF_000817695.3. NCBI lineage: Eukaryota > Viridiplantae > Streptophyta > Magnoliopsida > Fabales > Fabaceae > Arachis > Arachis duranensis. Next base: position 69,546,608 of record NC_029772.3, on the reverse strand, counting down.
CACCAAACTTAAATTGTTGCTTGTCCTCAAGCAACTGAAAATCAAATAAGATAAAAAGAAGAGAATATGCAATGAATTCCAAAAACATCTATGAAGATCAGTATTAATTAGATGAGCGGGGCTTTTAGCTTTTTGCCTCTGAACAGTTTTGGCATCTCACTCTATCCTTTGAAATTCAGAATGATTGGCTTCTTTAGGAACTCAGAATCCAGATAGTGTCATTGATTCTCCTAGTTAAGTATGATGATTCTTGAACACAGCTACTTATTGAGTCTTGGCCGTGGCCCAAAGCACCCTGTCTTCCAGTATTACCACCGGATACATACATGCCACAGACACATAATTGGGTGAACCTTTTCAGATTATGACTCAGCTTTGCTAGAGTCCCCAACTAGAGGTGTCCAGGGTTCTTAAGCACACT
>NC_029772.3:69541230-69541673 GCF_000817695.3 Arachis duranensis | reverse complement strand
GCTCAAAGTTGTTTGTTCCAATGGCAGGGATAGAGATGCTTCTCCCATAGAAGTCGGGAGTAGGTGCAGTAAAGTCACCCAACACCTTCCTTGCATTGTTGGCATTGTTGTTGTTTTCGGCTGCCATGGGTTCTTCTTCTTTGAAGATTTCTGTTAGGTCCTCTACAGAGAGTTGCGCCTTGGCTTCTCTTAGCTTTCGCTTCAAGGTCCTTTCAGGTTCAGGATCAGCCTCAAAAAGAATGCTTTTGTCCTTGCTCCTGCTCATAAGAAAGAGAAGAGAACAAGAAAATGTGGAATCCTGTATGTCACAGTATAGAGATTCCTTGAGGTGTCAGAGGAAAAGAAAAATAGAAGGCAGAAGTAGAAAATTCGAACTTATCAAAGAAGATGGAGTTCGAATTTTGCATTAAGGAATAGTGTTAGTCCATAAATAGAAGGATGTG
>NC_029772.3:69531393-69539272 GCF_000817695.3 Arachis duranensis | reverse complement strand
TATTCACCCAATCTAAGGTAGAACGGAGGTGGTTGTCAGGCACACGTTCATAGGTGAGAATGATGATGAGTGTCACGGATATTCACATTCATCAAGTTGAAGAACAAGTGATATCTTGGAACAAGAACAAGCGAAATTGAATAGAAGAACAATAGTAATTGCATTAATACTCGAGGTACAGCAGAGCTCCACACCTTAATCTATGCTGTGTAGAAACTCCACCGTTGAAAATACATAAGAACAAGGTCTAGGCATGGCCGAATGGCCAGCCTCCCAAAGAGGGTTCAATCATAAAAACATGATCAAAAGCTCCAAATACAATAGTAAAAGGTCCTATATATAGAGAACTAGTAGCCTAGGGTGTACAGAGATGAGTAAATGACATAAAAATCCACTTTCGGGCCCACTTGGTATGTGCTTGGGCTGAGCATTGAAGCATTTTCGTGTAGAGACTCTTCTTGGAGTTAAACACCAGCTTTTATGCCAGTTTGGGCGTTTAACTCCCATTCTTGTGCCAGTTCCGGCGTTTAACGCTGGGAATTCTGAGGGTGACTTTGAACGCCAGTTTGGGCCATCAAATCTTGGGCAAAGTATGAACTGTCATATATTGCTGAAAAGCCCAGGATGTCTACTTTCCAACGCCGTTAAGAGCGCGCCAATTGGGCTTCTGTAGCTCCAGAAAATCCGCTTCGAGTGCAGGGAGGTCAGAATCCAACAGCATCTGCAGTCCTTTTTAGTCTCTGAATCAGATTTTTGCTCAGGTCCCTCAATTTCAGCCAGAAAATACCTGAAATCACAGAAAAACACACAAACTCATAGTAAAGTCCAGAAAAGTGAATTTTAACTAAAAACTAATAAAAATATACTAAAAACTAACTAGATCATACTAAAAATATACTAAAAACAATGCCAAAAAGCGTACAAATTATCCGCTCATCAGTTATGAAAAAGTAGTTTTGGGGTTTTTGTGATAAGAGACAAGTAATGTAAATAACAAGGAAATAAAATGACAAATAAGAAAGGTCCTAGCAAGGATTGAGAATTGGAATTCCTATCCTCATTATCATAATCAATTGTGATGGTAATTGCCCTTATGGGTTCTCTCTTTCTCAACAATTCACCAGCCATTTTCTTAACAATTATTAAACAAACAATTCTCAATCAATCAGATATTCACAATTCATAATAATTAACAAATCAATCATACTCCGCAATTCCCACGTAATCTATCAATCCAACTCAAATCACATCAATTCATAATTACTTTTTACATATCATAGAATCCTCTCAAAATTAAACTCAATCAACTAGTAATCCCAAAAATCAGCCTTCTATAATTTTAGTTATTTTATAGTCATTTACTCTTTAGCAAAGTTACTATTTTGTTTTAAAAATCAGATTTCAAGAAACAATTCAATAATCAAACTTCAATCATTTAACTGTTCTCAAAATCAATTCTAGTTAATCATAAATTAACATTAACAGCTATCAGAACACCATCAATCCAAACTCAATTCCTCCATTATCAAAACGTCAGATTTTAAATAATTAACTCATCATATTTCAATTTAATATCAAATAAATCTCCATTCAAAGCCACATTTCAACCAATTCTCATCAATTAGTCACAACTCAACAAATTTTCATTATGACTAACTAATAATCAGAATTTTTAGCATTCCCAAATAATCAAGAAGTCAAACACATACTCATTAAATTTAATCATAAGTCCAACTTAAACTTATCATTCAGTCATTCCAAACAATCACAAATTATTTACAATTATCCACTAGACTTTCATGGCATTCATAAATTAAACAGTTAATTTCAAATTAAAATCCCCTACCTTAACTTTCAAATTTTGCAGAAACTAAATTGAAGGCGTGGTTGCGACGTGACGATTGGCTGAGCTGCAACCAGCAGCGCAACAACTTCATTCTTTCGAACACAACCAACGACACCTACCTCCAATGGCGGCAGCAGCAGAGTAATTCACAATAACAGGTTTATTTAACATAAATACTTTAACAACAACCTTCATAGTAGCAACAGAATAACAGAAATAGGGATAAAACTCACCAGGACAGTGGCAGCTCCAACGATAGTTCTCCGGCGACCAAAACGGCGATAACGACAGCGGACAGCTCAACGACAGCACGGAGGTACGTCGGCGAGGTGGCAACACTGCTTTTTCTCCCTCACAAACTTGTCTCTTTCTTCTCCTCCTCTGCTCACGATTTACGGTGGCGGCAAAAGCTTCATTGACGGTGACAAAGCAGTAGTGAGGGAACGGCGATGTCTGATGGCGAGCTTGGTAGCGACCAGGCGTGACATGGCTGGCGGCGTCCTCTCTTCCAACGCGTTTCCCGTAGTAGCAGCTCTCTGTTTCAACGTCTCTCTCTCTTCTGTGATGGCTTAGCGGTGACGCAATGGCGGTGGCGAGGCAGCTAGACAGCGGCAGCAGCGTGGCTCATCCTCTCTTCTAATCGCAGCTCTGTCCTTCTCTTTTTGGTTCTCTTTTTTTTCTTTCTTTCCTTTTATTGCTACGTTATGTTTGAGAAAAGGGGAAGTGTGTATGCATCTAGGGAGAAAGGGGGTGGGTGTAACACCCTAACTTTTAGCACCTCATGATCATACCAAAACTAAGATATTACTAACCTAATTCTTTTTTTATCTATTTAATATTGAGCCTTTACGCGTAAATCTGTCGATGGTTTTACTAAAACTTGTAACTTTTCCAACGAGAACAAACAACACATATTCACATACTTAATATTAATAATACATTGTAGTATTACATACAAAAGCAATTACAGAACCTACCCCTCTGAATAAAACTCTAACTAACAAGGCGAGGGAAAAATAAATTCTAACAACTCAACTCGTGAATATAATCTTCTATGCTCTTGTAGCTTCGCACTAAACCTTCGCACCTGTAGCTGAAATGGGTGAAAATAGGGGGTAAGAACTGGGGAGTTCTTAGTAAGGTCGAGGCATGTAGTAATACTCATTTTAATACTATAGCCAACAACAATGGGCAATAGAATACATTTAGACTTAACAAATAAAGGACACAGAAATCAAGCAATCATATAGCACACCCACAATCACAAGAAATACACTTACAAACATATATGTTCAAACAAGTATAATGCATGTCTAGTCTTATACAACCATGAGCTTCATGTGTCGGTTTGTTACCTGATTTCCGATACTAGTCCTGAGATAAGGGTTTCGTACCACCATCCTTATCTCAGCTAACATTCCCTCCATGAGCGTTACGCATCGCCATCCTCATGGGAAAACCTTCCTTTCGATCTCTAGTGAGCATTACGCATCGCCGTCCTCACTGAGCCGTCCTTACAGTATCAAGTGAGCGTTACGCATTGCCATCCACACTAGACACTTGACATTAAGGTCCAAACAACACTCAATTTCTTTTTAATCTTTGCTCTCTACTCTACTGCGGTAGAGATCCCTTTAATTAATATCCTCTTTTCTTTTATGTGCTCTGCTCTTTGATAAACCACTATTTTATGGTTTATCTTATGCTCAATTGAGTGATTTTTATCAAATCTTCACCCACTTATTCATACTATTTGCATGGTTTTACTATTCCTTCCTCATTTTATGATATATGTGAAAACATGTTTCCTATGCTTTAAAAATATTAAATTTAATCATCTCTTATTACCATTTGATACCATGATATGTTTGTTAAGTGTTTTTAGAGATTACAGGGTAGGAATGGCTTAGAGGATAGAAAGGAAGCATGCAAAAGTGGAAGAAATACAAGAAGTTGAAGGAACTGCAAAGCTGTCAGCCTGACCCTCTCGTACTAAAACGGTCATAACTTGAGCTACAGAGGTCCAAACGATGAGGTTCTAGTTGCATTGGAAAGATAACGTTCGGGGCTTCGATTTGATATATAATTTGCCATAGTTGCCGTACAGCTAGGCGATGCAAACGCGTGCTCCACGCGGACGTGTTGCAGTGACGAAAATCAGCGTAGCAGATTTCGCTCCCAGCGATTTCTGGGCTATTTTCGGCCCAGTTTCAAGTCCAGAAAACACAGATTAAATGCAGCAAAGTAGAGGAATGAAGAGAGATGACTCATAACACACTTTTCATAATTTAGATGTAGTTTTTAGAGAGAGAGGTTCTCTCGTCTCTCTTAGGATTTAGGATTAGGATTCCTCTTAAAGGAATTAGAATTTCATCTTCTTCAATTTTCAGGTTCAATGTTCCTTTTATTTATCTTTTCAATCTAATTTATGAACTTTTCCATGTTATAATTGATATCTTCGTTTAATATAATTTGAGGTATTTCAGAATTATGATTGCTTTCCTTTATTTATATAAATAATTTAGATTTTTCCCTTTTGGCTTTGGTTGATTAATTGGTGACTCTTGAGTTGTCAAACTCATTGTGATTGATAATTGTTGTCCTTGCTGATTGATTTAGATTCCTATAACTCTAGTCTTTCCTTAGGAGTTGACTAGGACTTTAGGTGTTAAATTGATTTATCTACTTGACTTACCTTCATAGTTAGAGGTTAACTTAGTGGTAGCAAAAATATAATTCTCATCACCATTGATAAGGATAACTAGGATAGGACTTCCAGTTTTCATACCTTGCCAAGAGTTTTCTCATTATTAATTTATTTCCTGCAATTTATTTCTCTTGTTCAAACCTTTTCAAAAACCCAAAAATACTGTTTTCCATAACCAATAATAAATCATACCTCCCTGCAATTCCTTGAGAAGACGACCCGATGTTTGAATACTTCGGTTTATAAATTTTATTGGGTTTGTTACTTGTGACAACCAAAAGTTTGCACGAAAGGATTTTCTGTTGGTTTAGACGCTATACTTACAACGCGATTATATTTGTGAAAATTTTTTACCAACAGGAAAACCGTTCGTCACTCTCCTATGGCAGAAATTCGTTAGATTCTTTTAATCTTTATTCTCTACTCTCTTGTGGCAGAGATTCCTTTAATTAATACATTCTTTTCTCTTATGTTCTCTGCTCTCATATAGCAGAGGTTCTTTAGTTTCTTTTATTCTTTTATTCTCTATTATGTATTGAATTATATTTCAACTTAACTCAGCAATTTTTGTCTAAGTTTGGCTTCCAGTGCCATAACCTCTGTAAGTAACCTCTGTCTTACAGGTGCGACTCTCTTGAGTCGATGTATGCAAACATAACCTCTGTAAGCAACCTCTATTCTTACAGGTACGGCCATCCTCTGGATTGGCCGATGTATCTCTGGAAAATAAATCTCGGTGGACTCACCACCATATCTCTGCTTATCTCATTTTCTTTTTTTCTCTTTCTTTCTTCTCTTTTCTTATCATTCTATAATACAAATTATCTTCGTGTTATTCCCTCGCCTTTTTCTAAGTGTCATATGGAAAGAGAATCAAAGATTTTTAATTTAGATTTGCCTTTCAAAAACTTTTAGGACAATTTACTACTTACCCTTTTAGTATATCATAAATAAAATAATATCTTTTAAACAAAATACTAATATATAATATATTTCAAAAATACTTTCATAATAATCTTAATAAAACAATAACAATAATAATGATTTTCTTTATTACCCAAAACTTATAATCTTATTACTCAAAACTTATTAACTTATTAAGCTTTATTATTACTTTTTATAAATCATTCCGTATCTCTAAGCTTTCTAAAATATTTATATTCTTACACCAATATATTTTATAATTTATTAAAATATTCTTACATATAATATAATGACCAAAATAACCTTGCATCTTTTATAAAATACCTGATAAACCCCGTTTTGATGGTTTATCTTGTATTGATTTTAAGAGCTTTTATCACCTTTTACCCACATTTATTCAATGAAATAGCATGGTTTTGTGATTGTCTCCTTATTTGTGCTTAGATGTGAAAACATACTTTTCAACCCTTAATTTGATGATTTTAATCTCCCTTTGATTCCACTAGATGCCTTGATATGTTTGTTAGTGATTTCAGATTGAAAAGGCTAGGAATGGATCAAAGGAGTGAAGAGGGAAAGCATGCAAAGTAGAGAAATCATGAAAAGTCAAAGAAGTTGAACTCGTCCATGGACGCGCCCGCGCACCTGGCGCTTGCGCGCACCTGCGAATCACCCCATGGACGCGTACGCGTGCTGTGCGCGTACGCGTCGGTGCTGGTTTATGATTTTTAATGAAAACGTGACCAACGAATTCTCAAGGGTGGTGGGGCCCAATTCCAACCAACTTTGGCGCCAAAGATGCTATTTAAAGCCAAGGATTGAAGAGCAAAAGGAGATTAGTTCATTACACACTCATTAGGATTAGTTTAGAAGTAGTTTCTAGAGAGAGAAGCTCTCACTTCTCTCTAGGATTAGGATTAGGATTAGGTTTAGTTCTTAGATCTAGGTTTTAATCTTTGCTTTCTTCTACTTCTATCTCTCAATTCTTTGTTGCTACATTCATCTTCTTCTACTCTTTTGTTGTAATTTCCTTTATGTTGTTCTTATATTTTGTTGTAAATCTAGTATTGTTCCTTCTACATTCTTCCAATTCAATAAGAGGTAATTCATACTAAATGTGTCCTCTTTGCTTTTCTATTGTTGATCTCTTGTTTTTGTAGTTAGATCTCTCTTTAATTCTTGCATTTAATAATGTTTACTTCTATTGCACTTTATGTGTTTACTGAAATGTCTCTTTTAGTTTTAGTGTAGATTTTGTTCCTTTTGACCTAGGTAGAGTAATTAGTGACACTTGAGTTATCTAATTCCTTTGTTGATTGATAATTGGAGAGATTGCTAATTGGTTTGGAGTGCACTAAAGCTAGTCTTTCCTTGGGAGTTGGCAAGGACTTGTGGCTCAAGTCAATTCATCCACTTGACTTTCCTTTATTTAGCAAGGGTTAACTAAGTGGTAGCAATGAACAATTCTCATCACAATTGAGAAGGATAACTAGGATAGGACTTCTAATTTTCATACCTTGCCAAGAGCCTTTTATAGTTGTTAGTTTGTTTTCGTTGCCATTTACTTTCATGCCTTTTATCAAAACCCCAAAACAACTCAAACCAATAACAAGACACTTTATTGTAATTCCTAGGGAGAACGACCCGAGGTTTAAATACTTCAGTTTATAAATTTAGGGGTTTGTTTTAGTGACAAACAACTTTTTGTATGAAAAATTTATTGTTTGGTTTAGGAACTATACTTGCAACGAGAATTCATTTGTGAAATTCTAAACCATCAAAAATCTAATCATCAAAATGGCGTCGTTGCCGGGGAATTGCAATGGTGTTATGTTATTGGTTATTGTATATATGCGAATAGTGTGAATATCTTGCTTTTTGCTTTATTTGCTAGTTGTAGAATTTTATTTCTCTTATTTTCCATTATCTTTTGATTTTTATTTTCTCTTTCCATTATGAATTCTCATTTTGGCTATGGTAGTTACAATTATGTTGTAGGTGATGAGAACTTTGATGAGAATGTGTATCAAGAATGGGATAATCAAAGGTGGGAAGAGGCTTATGCTTATGATCAATCCTCTTGGCAACAACCTCCACCAATGCACTATGAAGAAGAGCCATTTTTTGATGCATACCAATCAAATGGCTATGGTGAATCTCCTTGTGACTTTCAAGAACCACCACCATATGCCTATGATCCATACCCTCAACAAAATTCTCAACCATACTCACAAGCCCCTTCTTACCAACCACTTTCATATGACCCTAATCCATATCCATCACACCAACCAACTTTTGAGCCATATGAGCCATATATGGAACCACCACAATATCAACCCTTTCAAGAGCCACCTCCTCCATATTATTACCAAGATGAACCACCTCCAATATATGAAAATTTC
>NC_029772.3:69510717-69531164 GCF_000817695.3 Arachis duranensis | reverse complement strand
ACCACCACAACTCTACCAAGAAGAACCATCTTCCTACTATGAACCCTTCCCCCAAAATGATGAATCCTTCCATCCACCCCATCCTCTAATGGATGAAACCCTTGGTGTTCTTGTTCAAGGGCAAGAAGAGATGAAAAGGGATGTGCAAAATTTCATGGCTGCCTTGGATGCGGTAACAAATCAATTAGTCTCCCAATGCTTGATCACTCAAGGAACTCCCATGGCTACATGTGGAGAATCAAATGAAGAACATAGCATGAAGGAGAGATTGGAAACTCCGGTGGGAAATGAAAGAAGTTGCTTTGTATTGGAACAATTGGAGGAAGCTTTAATTGTTGAAGACAAGGAAGAAGTGGTAGAAGACTTAGGAGATGCGGAGCCTCCATGGGAACATAGAGTTGAAGAAAACCCTTCCAAGATGATTGAAATTGACGCTAGGGAGGAAAGTGCACACCTTCCAAGGCATACTCCATATGAAGGCTTGAATGGGATAGAGAAAGAATTGAGTCCCCTTGGTGATGAAGATCAAGCATCAAGTCTTAGTGGTGAAGAATCCTTTGAGCATGAAGAACCTTCTCCGGTTGGATTTGAAAGCGTTGAGGAGGTAAATTTTTCTCACCCTCCCTATTATGATTTGAGTAAAGGAAAAAGTTTAGATAGAATTGTTGAACAAAGGATCGAATTAGAGAAATCTTGTGAAGAGGTGGAAGTCCTTAGAAATAGAAAGATGAGAGTGGAATACGCTTTGTCAAGATCTTTGGAAGCCTCTTTGCCTAGGTTACCATCTACACCTTCATTTGAGTGGGTGAAATTCATTTCTATTAGTTTTATTATCCCACTTGAATATGGTTTGCTTGAAACGGATGGCCAACTTAGGGAAGTTTGTGGGATGAAGCGTAAGCGGAAAAGGTTTTGTGGTTGGCATTGCATCAAGGCTCATTATGGTTGATGCATCAAACATGAGATATAAAGGTTGGAGTAGTGCTCAAATAGATGGGTCTAGGAGGATTGTTGGGCACTACATAGAGAATTCACCTTACTCACTACCCGGTTGGACTAATAATGATGATCAACCTCAAGACGGGTGTGAAAATAAAGTGTGGGACCCCAGATCACAAAAAGAGGATCAACTTTGGGAGCCTCAAGCTTGTGATTACAAGAAGAGGATCAACTTTGGGAGCCCCAAGCTTGTGAAGAACTCCATCAACACTTGGCTCAATCCATGAAGAATCTTGGGGCACAATGGAGAACCAAGCATTGGTGGGAGTTCCAAGATGAGTACAAGCACAAGCCACCTTGAGAGAAGCTCCCCATAAGTCCAACTTAAGGACAATAAACAAAATTGCTAGGTGGGAGACACCCCACCATGGTAAACTCTTTCCATACTCTTTTAGTTTTGTTAATAAGGGAATTGAGTTGCCATTGTAGGTAGATTCTCATTTTCATCTTTTGTAAATATTGGTAGAATTAGTTTAATTTCTTGTTTTTATTGTTTTATTGAGTTTAGTTAGTAATATAGTATGTTGAATAAGGTTCTAAAGTGTTTTGGTAGCTGTTTGGAGGTTTGGAATAATTGGATTGGTGCAAAAACATAGCAAAAATTTTTGAAAAACAGAGCACCATCCACGCGTACGCGCACTGCGTGCGTACGCGTGCATCAAGCATTTTCGACCATCCATGCGAGCGCGCCATGCACGCGTACGCGTGGATTGAGAAGTTCCACCTTCCATACCTTGACCCGAGAGTTAGGCCTGCACTGTGCGGAAATTGGGCCTGAGGCACAAACCTATTTGCGCGCTCGCGCACATGACGCGTACGCGCCACTCTCGAAATAAGCCATCGACGCGCGCGCGTCATGCGTGCGTGCGCGTGGATGTCCTTTCTTCCATCCATTTCTCCGCGTCATGCGTGCGTGCGCGTGGATGCCCTTTCTTCCATCCATTTCTTTTCTTCTCCTCTTTCCATTTCTTTTACTTCTTCTTTCTTCTTCCCTCCTCCAATCCCTCATCCAACACTTCCTAACACCATGGATAACCATTTATTTTAGTTAGTTAATTAGTTAGTTGGTTAGTCGATTAGTTAGTTTTAGTTAGTTTTCATTTCATTTTCTCCTTTTTTTTATTATAAGTGTTGGATTATTGACTTTGTTTACTATGCATTGCTACCTCCTTATTGCCTAAATGCTATTTTAGCATGACTATTTTTTTTAGATAATATTTGTTGGATTCTATGATTGAGGTTATATTTTGCTACTTGGTCTTGAGTTTTTCATGCTTACTGTTCCGAGGGTTACCTGAAACCGGCAGGTGTACGGCGGCCGGAGCTGGCGTGTCCAACTTGTTGGATTTAGCGGTGGTGCTGATCCTTCGTCCCCGGAGGGTGGGGGGGTACCTGCAAGGGACTCCGATGCTTAAGTTAGCAAGGGTATTAAGCAGGTATTGAGTAGAATCAGAGTATGAGTTATACCTGGGTGCTCCAGTATATTTATAATGATGAGATGTGGCCTCCTGTGGATAAGATAAGTTAGTTATCTTATCTTATCTTTATCTTTAAGTGAGGTTATCTTTTAAGGGAACCGCCTTTATCCCTGTAGGCTTGGGCCGCCTTAGGATTTGGGGCGTGTTCCTCTATTTGGGCCCTTTGTTTGGGCTTTCCTGTGACTGGGCCGAGCTCTTTGAGAAGAGGTCGAATTGTCCTGACCTGAAGAGGTCGGTCGCTTTGCCTGTAGAACATCCCGGGTCGGACAGCTCGACCCAGGGTATGAACAGTGCCTCTGCTTGAGATCGGTCTTCTCTTTTTGAGGCTGAGTCCTTGACTTTGGTCTTTTCATGATGAAGCCGAACTCAAGCATTTTGTCGATTTCTTCTTTTTGTAGAATCTTTTGAATGTAGAACGTTTTCCTCTAAAAGCGCGCGTCTTTATATCAGCGCTTTGCTTTGGGAACGTGAAAGGGTTTAGTACCTTCATTAATTGGTATTAATTGCCCCGTTTTCTCCTGGCCTTTATTTTGAATCTTTCAATCAAAAAACGGTTTCTCTTCTTTCACTCTTTCTCTGTAACTCCTCCCTTTACTTTCTCATTTTCTGTTTCTTGCCCAGAGTTTGTAGTGACGTCTGTTCTGCTACTGTGTTTTTCGGAAGAGGCTTGATTCCACATTTCTTCTTCTTGTCTTTGCATTCTTCCACTTCGAGGGGGTGGCTCTGTTGCTTCTGCTCTTCAGCTTTCTTCGAGGTTTTCTTCTATTCTCCAGGTTAGTCCCATTTCGTGTTTCCTCGTTTATTTCTGTTTTTACGATAGAGTTTTTCCTTTTGATCTTTCCCTTTGGAGAAAGTTTGGATCTTTCTGTTTTTATCGTGCTTGACTTGTTGCATGCTATCTTTTTCGGTGCGAATCTTTTTGTTTTGCTTGAATCTTTTTTTTTTGCATGTTGTCTCTGTTTTCTTTGGATGATAATTTTTGCTTTGATTTTGAAAAGCTTGTGCTTTTGCTGTTTTTCCTTTGGTCTTTTTGGTGTTTCTGGTGAACTGTAGCAGTAGTGTTTGGTAACTGTAGGAGCGGTGCTTTTCCTGATAAAACTGTAGAAGGGTGGATTTTCTGCGTTTTTTGCTTCCTTTGCTTTCTTTTCTGGACTTTTATTCTGATGAGTGCCGAGATGTAGATTGTAGAAATGATTTTGAGGACCCGACCCTTCTTTGTTTATTGCCTCCAAGGGATGCTCCAAGACTTCTTCTCTTGAGTCTTGGGGTTTTTCCTTTTTGGTTAATCCGTCCATTTGAGATGTTTTGACCCGTTGTCCGAGATGTTTTTAAGTAATCCATTCTTCTTTTCTTTTTGTAGGATTTAGTTGGCCTCATGTCTTCCCGAAATAACGTTGTAGAGATGCTTTCCCAGGTTCCTGCGGGTATGGCCGATTGGGTGGACTCCATGGTTCTCCTGTGTGTCTCGCTAGCTGATTCTGAGTTTTGTGCTCAGCTTAGGCAGTTTCATAGCGTCTGTAGCAATTCTGGTGATGAAAAGAACTATGAACTTGTCCCTCCTTCTTCTGACGAGAGAGTCTGTTTTTCAACTCGGGTTGTTGATGGTCACCCCTTCTTTTTTGTTTATGACTTTTTCTTTGGTCCGCTGGGTATTACTCTTCCTTTTACTCAATTTGAAACCGACCTGTTATGGTCTTGTAATATTTTCCCCTCTCAACTTCACCCTAATTCCTGGGGTTTTATAAAAATTTTTCAATTGTTGTGCAATGGTTTTGGTATCCCTGCTTCCCAATCTCTCTTTTTCTATCTGTTTGTCTTGACTAAACCCGAAGTGGTAAAAAAAGAAAGCAGCTTGGGTCTCCTTTCGCTCTACCCAAGGAAAGAAGATCTTTTCCATGTTTGACGAATCATTCCGTGATTTTAAAAACTACTTTTTCAAGGTCCGAGCTGTTGAAGGTGCTCGCCCCTTTTTTCTGGACGAAAATGATGAGCCTGCCTTTCCCCTGGAATGGCAAAAGGATGTGAGGGTCTCCAGGTACTCTTGGGACATGTTGGACGAGGCTGAGCGGGCCTTTGTGACTGTTTTGGAAGAGCGATGGGGTCAGCCTCCCCATCTTGATACAAAGAGATTTCTAACCAATCCTTCTCTTCTTCAAACTGAACTAGGTATCTTTGTGTTTTCTTTGCTATCTGTTTATGTTTACTTGTAGCTGTATTTCCGACTTGTTCGATTTGTAGCTTGACTTCTGTTTTATTTTGCAGAGGCAATGAAGAATAACGAATCCATGAAGGCTTTTAAGAGGGCGCAGAAGGCGACTGTTGCCCGGAATTTTGCCGCCAAGGCGGCTGGGGAGGGGTCCTCCCAAGTGCGCAACAAGCCATCAGTGCCGAGTTCCCCCATAGTGAAGAAAGCGATTCCGACATCTCGGGTCTGCTTGGTGGATCCTCATCCTGCTTCTGCCATTCCATCTGCTGCCCCTCCAAGTAAAAAACAAAAGACGGTTGAGCCCTTCGACCTTAATGCCCCTGACTTCAATGCCGTCGAGTTCATAGATCAACAAATTGGGCCCTATGGTACCCTTTCGATGGACGATGTGTCCATCCTCAATCATTTGGAATTTATGGCCTGGAATCACGTGCAAATGGCATTTATGGCGGCTGCTATACACCGGACTGCTCAAAGTCTCCCTCTTCATGCCACCAAGGCATTTATGGAGGAGGCAAAGCAAGAGTTTGACCGGATGAAGGGGCTGAAGGAGGAGCTCGAATTAAAGGTGACCAAGTCAGAGAAGGATCTAGAGAATGAGAAGGCGAGTTCCCTTTCATTGGCGGCTTCTTTGAGGTTGGCCGAGGACACAGCCCTGATGCATAAAGATAGTTATGCTACAACTTATTGGGAGGTGATGCGTCTGAGGGGGGAGTTGGACAGTGCTCGGGAGGATTATTCTGAGCTCCAAGGTCATCTTATCGGCAGCGTGACTGCTGCTTACGAGAACTTGAAGGAGCAAATTCGTGTCATTGCTCCCGAGGCTGATCTCACCCTTTTCAGTTTAGACAATGTTGTCAGAGATGGCAAGATTGTCCCTGATGACGAGGGTGAGGATGATGCTGATCCTCCTCCTGTGTCCTCTGCCAAAGTGTCGACTACCTCTGCTCCTCCGGTTGCACCTGATTCGGATTGCCAAGTTCTGAACCGGGAGGATGGAACTATAGATGCCGTGCCTATTCAAACTCGTCCTCCTTCTCCCTGTCCTAATACTGCCAAAGATGTTCCTGATGCTTGCTGATCTTTTTCTGGATTCTTATGTTAGTTGGCCCGGCTTGTGGGCTCTTAAAACTTTTTATTTCTTTGCTGACGTTTTCTGGTTGTTTTGTCTGGCAACCTTACAAAAGTAGCTCATTATCCTTTTTTGATGGCCTCCGAGGCTTTTAAAACTTTGTAGATCATATCAAGGTTTTTGATATTTTCTTCTGTTTTCTGAGAATGTTGGACCTTTCAGTTTGACCTTTTTGGATTGCCTCGTGCTTATTGTTTGTAGCTTGGATTCTCTGTAATTGTGTGGATCCGACTTGTTTTTCGGTCTCCTCGCTCTTTGTTTGGCGCCTTATGACCGATTTCTTTATGTTGGTCCCCCTCAAAAGTTATTTTGTGATCCCCTTTTCTGGGCCTTTACTTGGTCTTTTTCAGGGATTATGTTAATAACTTTTTAGTGGTAGGAGTCCGACTTGGTCATGTCGGTCTCCTTTAAGTTATTTTTTGTAGTCCTCTTTTTTGGATCTTTGTCAGATCTCTTTCAGGGACTACTTGTATAACTTTTTTAATGGTAGGAGTCCGACTTGGTTATGTCGGTCTCCTTTAAGTTATTTTTCGTAGTCCTCTTTTTTGGATCTTTGTCAGATCTCTTTCAGGGACTACTTGTATAACTTTTCTAGTGGTAGGAGTCCAACTTGGTTATGTCGGTCTCCTTTAAGTTATTTCTCGTAGTCCTCTTTTTTGGATCTTTGTCAGATCTCTTTCAGGGACTACTTGTATAACTTTTCTAGTGGTAGGAGTCCGACTTGGTTACGTCGGTCTCCTTTAAGTTATTTTTCGTAGTCCTCTTTTTGGGATCTTTGTCAGATCTCTTTCAGGGACTACTTGTATAACTTTTCTAGTGGTAGGAGTCCGACTTGGTTATGTCGGTCTCCTTTAAGTTATTTCTCGTAGTCCTCTTTTTTGGATCTTTGTCAGATCTCTTTCAGGGACTACTTGTATAACTTTTCTAGTGGTAGGAGTCCGACTTGGTTATGTCAGGCCCTTCTAAGTTAAAGTAATCCTCTTTAATAGGGTTGGCCAGACCTCTTTCCAGGGTTTACTTATAACTTGGGTTGACTTGGTCCGATTTCTGAACGTCGGCCAGTCTATTAAGTTATTATATTAGCTATCCGTAAGACCTCGTCAGGTTCTTTTTTTGGATTTCTTTCGATATCTTCTTACATTATTTTGTGTTCATCTTTGCCGATTTGTAGAAAATGGTTGGCGTCTTTAGATCGTCTTTTAGGTGAATCGCGTTTTCACCTTTATCAGACGATTGTCTTTATCGTGGTCGCGCAGTGAATTTGTTTTTCACTTTCTGCCGACCTGTTGCTTTATAATCGGACGATGAATACTTCAGATTAATGTGCCTTGGAATCTTGTAGAATATCTAAATATTCTTTATTCAAAGGAAAAAATGCAAATATATACATGTGGGAGTTTCGTTGTCCCTTTAAGTCGGGTATGATCTAGGTCTCGATATGGTGCCTCATTAAAAAACCTTTTCAGAAAAAAGAGCGCATCCATTTAGTGAGATCTTTTACCTATTCTAACTATAGTACCTTCTTAGGTTGCAGGCGTGCCATGATCGAGGAAGCTCTCGTCCATCAAGCTCGGACAGTTTGTAGTAGCCCTTCCCTAGTACTTTAATGATTCGGTAGGGTCCTTTCCAGTTTGCTGCCAGCTTTCCTTCTCCGGGTCGAGTTGTTCCGATGTCGTTTCTGATTAAGATGAGATCATTCTCTGCAAAACTTCTCGGCACTACCTTTTGATTATATCTGGAAGCCATTCGTCGCTTTAGGGCTTCTTCCCTGATCCGAGCTCTTTCTCAAATTTCGGGTAACAGGTCGAGCTCTTCTCTCTGAAGTTGGGAGTTTGCTTGTTCATTGTAGTGGACTACTCGGGGAGATCCTTCTTTGATTTCTATTGGAATCATTGCCTCCGCTCCGTATGCTAGTCGGAATGGTGATTCGTTGGTAGTGGAATGAGGGGTTGTTCGATATGCCCATAGGACCTGTGGAAGTTCCTCGGCCCAAGCTCCCTTTGCTTCTTGTAGCCTCCGCTTTAATCCGGCCAATATAACTTTGTTGGCCGCTTCGGCTTGTCCATTGGCTTGGGGATGTTCGACGGAGTTGAACTGGTGTTTTATGTTCAAGTCGGCCACCAGTTTTTCTGAAGCCTGCTTCTGTAAATTGGGTACCGTTGTCCGTGGTGATGGAGTATGGTACCCCGAACCTCGTAATAATATTCCTATATAGGAATTTTTGACTTCTTTGAGCGGTGGTGTTGGCCAGGGGTTCTTCCTCGATCCATTTTGTGAAATAGTCTACTCCTACTATGAGGAATTTTACTTGTCCTGATCCCTGTGGGAAGGGTCCGAGAAGGTCGAGTCCCCATTTCGCAAATGACCAGGGTGAGGTCACGCTGATAAGCTTTTCTGGTGGGGCGATGTGAAAGTTGGCATGCTTCTGGCATGGTGGACATGTCTTTACAAATTCTGTAGCCTCCTTTTGTAGAGTTGGCCAATAGAATCCTGCCTGGAGTATCTTTTTGGTGAGAGCTTGTGCTCCGAGATGATTACCACAAATGCCGCTGTGTACTTCTTCCAAGATTTCCTTTGTGTTAGAAGTTGGTACGCATTTTAGTAAAGGTGTTGATATCCCTCTTTTGTACAGCGTGTTGTTTATGATGGTGTAGTACTGTGCCTCCTTCTTCAGCCTCTTTGCCTCCTTTTCATCTGTAGGGAGTTCTTCTGTTTTGAGGTAGTTTATTATGGGTGTCATCCATCCTTGATCCCGACCTATTATGGCTAGGATTCTTTCTTCTTCTGCTATTGACGGGTTCTGTAGTACTTCCTGGATAAGGCTTCTGTTGTTGCCCCCTGGTTTGGTGCTGGCTAATTTTGAAAGGGCGTCGGCTTGGGCATTTTGCTCACGAGGTATGTGGTGGATCCTATATTCCCCGAGTTGTCCGAGCTGTTCTTTGGTTTTATCCAAATATTTTTTCATGGTCGGATCTTTGGCTTGGTAGCTTCCTGTTATTTGTGAGGTGATGACTTGTGAGTCATTGTAGATGTTGAGTTTCCGAGCTCCAACCTCCCAGGCCAGCTTCAGATCAGCTAGTAGTGCTTCGTATTCTGCCTGGTTGTTTGAGGCCGGGAATCCGAATTTAAGGGAGAGCTCAAGTTGAGTTCCTTGATTGCTTTCAATTATCACACCCGCACCGCTTCCTGTTTTATTCGAGGATCCGTCCACATATATGTTCCATTCTATGGGGATTTTCCGGGATGTCTGTGAATTCCGCGATGAAGTCGGCCAGGTGTTGCGATTTGATTGCTGTACGTGCCTCGTATTGGAGGTCGAATTCGGACAATTCGATTGCCCATTGTAGGATTCTTCCTGCTAGATCTATTTTCTGCAATATCCAGGGACTCTGGCGCTGAACGCCAGTGAAGAACCCCTCACTGGACGTTCAACGCCCAAACAGGCAAGTGACAAACCCCAATTTGACGGTTTGTTTTGTATTAAATTTAGAGTGTCTTGATAACCTTTTGTCACATTTAGCCTATGAATTAGCATGGTTTTGTTATCTCTCCCATATTTGTGCTTAAGTGTAAAAACATGCTTTTTGATCCTTATTTTGATGAATTCTAATTTCTCTTTGATTCCATAAGATGCCTTGATGTGTTTGCTAGTAATTACAGGATTGAAATAGGCTAGGCATGGATCAAAGGAAGCAAGGAAAGAAGCATGCAAGTGGAGAGAAGCACAAAAGAGCCAAAGAATTGATCCAGGCCATGCACGCGCACGCGCACAAGGCACTCGCGCGCACATTACGAAACAGGCCAAGGACGCGCACGCGTACCGTGCGCGCACGCGCCGATGGTGGCACATGACCTCATTAATGTAACACGTGCCTGGCGATTTTGGAAGGTTTTCAGCAACCAACTTTGGCGCCAAAATGCATATAAGAGCCAAGGATTGAAGGGGATTGATATACATTGACACACATTCACACCCATAGACGGAAGGAGGGAATAATTAGATAGATAGTTAGTTTTAGAAGTAGTTTCTAGAGAGAGAAACTCTCACTTCTCTCTAGAATTAGGATTAGGTTTAGGATAATCTCTCTTCTTAGATCTAGATTTAATTCATGCTTTGATTCAATTTTCCTTTATCAATTCCTAATCTTCTCATCTCTCTCTTCCTAGTTATGTGCTTTCATAATTGTAATTCCTCACTTTGTTTTGGATAGTTGTTGTTCCTTAGTTTCCTTTCAATAATGCAATTTGAGGTAATTCATGATAGTTGTGATTTCCTTGATTGTTGTTGTTAATTCTTTCAATAATTGTTGTTAGATTCTCTTCTTGTTGTCAAATTGCTTTGCTTTTCTTTTATGCCTTCCAAGTGTTTGATGAAATGCTTGGTTGGATTTTAGTGTAGGTTTTGTTCCTCTTGGCCTAGGTAGAGTAATTAGTGACTCTTGAGGTATCTAATTCCTTTGTTGATTGGTAATTGGAGAGATTGCTAATTGGTTTGGAGTGCACTAAAAATCTTAAAAACCCCAAATATAACTCACAACCAACAACAAGACACTTTATTGTAAATCCTAGGGAGAACGACCCGAGGTTTAAATACTTCGGTTTATAGATTTTAGGGGTTTGTACTTGTGACAAACAAATTTTTGTATGAGAGGATTATTGTTGGTTTAGAGACTATACTTCAACGAGATTTCATTTGTGAAATTCGAAACCGTCAAAAATCCAATCGTCAAAATGGCGCCGTTGCCGGGGATTTGCAATGGTGTTATGTTATTGGTTATTGTACATATGTGAATATTGTAAATATCTTGCTTTTTGCTTCATTTGCTAGTGTAGAATTTTATTTTCTCTTTCCACCATGAATTCTCACTTTGGCTATGAGTTTGGTTCTAATTATGTTGTAGGTAATGAGAGCTTCAATACGGATGTGTATCAAGGATGGAGCAATCAAAGGTGGGAGGAGCCATATGCATATGACCAATCTTCATGGCAACAACCTCCACCAATGCACTATGAAGAAGAGCCATTCTATGATGCATATCAACCCAATAGCTATGGTGAATCACCTTGTGACTTCCAAGAACCACCACCATATGCCTATGAATCATATCCTCAACATGAACCCCAACCATTCTCACAAGCCCCGCCACCCCAAGCATCTTCCTATGACCCACACCCATCGTACAACCAACCATCCATACCATATTTTTATGACCATCATGAGCAAGAACCCTTCGAACCACCATAACCCTACCAAGATCACTACCAAGAACCACCTCAATACACACAATCTTCACAACCTTACCAAAAGGAACCACCTTCCTATTATGAACCCTCTCTCCAAAATGATGAACCCTCCTACCCACCACAATCCCCAATAGACGATTCTCTCACTTTGTTACTTCAAGGACAAGAGGCCATGAAGCGGGATACACTTGAGTTTGTGACCAACTTGACCAAGGTAGTGTCCACCTTAGCCTACCGATGTTTGAATGCTCAAGGTACTTCCATGATCCCATGTGAAAAGTCAAGAGAAGATCAACAAAGTATGAAGGAGAAATTGGAAAGTTCGGTGGAAACGGAGGAGTCAAATTTTGTGTTGGAACAATTGGAGAAACCTATGATCATTGAAGAAAAGGAAGAAGTGGTTGAAGATTTGGGAGATGTTGAGAGTCCATGGGAATGTAGCATCATGAAGAACTCTTCCAAGAAGCTTGATATTGATGTTGAGGAGGGTGCGCAACCTCCAAGGCATATCATCGTTGGAGACTTGGAAGAGGTTTATCAAGAGATGGATTCAATCATGGATGAATTCCTCTCTACAATGGAATCCTCTCCCATTGGACATGAAGTTGAAACTATAAAAGAGTGTGCACAACCTCCCAAGGATAACGAAAATGGCATGGTATATATTGAAATTGAAGAATATGAAGAGGTTGAGCAAGAGATGAACTCATTCATCAATGAATTCCTATCCAAAGTTGAATCACCTCCCATTAAACAAGATGAAGCTCTTGAAGACAACACCAAGCCACGTAACAAAGGGGATGAGGTTGAAATTGAAGAAGCTTGTGAAGAGGTGGAAATAACTAAAGAAGAGCCTAAAGTAGTAGACCTTGCATTGTCTAAGTGTGGGGAGGTCTCCCTTCCCAAGTCACCATCCAAAACAACATTCAAAGCTCTTTGTGGAGTCAAAAGTATAAGAGAGTTGTGTAGTGGTTGGAAACATCATCCTAAGCTCATGACGGTTGTAAGCTCAAAATTCAAGAGCAATGGTTGGTGTGGAACCAAATGGCATGGGTCTAGGAAGTTGTTTGGAGGTTTCTTTGAGAATTCCAAGGCCATACCACCCGGATGGAATAATGACGATCAATCTAAGGACGGGTGTCAAAACAAAGTGTGGGATCCCGGATCGCACAATGAAAATCAAATTTGGGAGCTCATGGTTTGTGGAGAACTCCATCAAAGCTTGAAGATATTGAAATTGAAGAATGGAGCTTATTGGAGATTCAAGCATTGGTGGAAGTTCCAAGATGAGTACAAGCACAAGCCACCTTGAGAAGAGCTCCCCAAAAGTCCAACTTAAGGACTTAAACTAAAAGTGCTAGGGGGGAGACACCCCACCATGGTAAACTCTTTCCATACTCTTTTAGTTTGTTAATAAGTGAATTGAGTTACCATTGTAGGTAGATTCTCATTTTCATTTTTATCTTTTGAAAATATTGGTAGAATTAGTTTAATTTCTTGTTTTTATTGTTTTATTGAGTTTAGTTAGTAGTATAGTATGTTGAATAAGGTTCTAGGGTGTTTTGGTAGCTGTTTGGAGGATTGAAAGGCTTGGATTGGTGTAAGAACTTAAAAAAAAAAGATATTTTGAAAAACAGAACACCATCCACGCGTGCGCGCACATGACGCGTACGCGCACCTGAGCATTTTTCGACCACCCACGCGGACGCGCACTGTACGCGTACGCGTGGATGCAAAATTTCACCTCCAGCCAAAAACCAGAGAGTTAGGCCTGCACTGTGCGAACATTGGGCCTAAGGCACAAGTCTATGCACGCGTGCGCGCACTTGGCGCGTACGCGCACATCATCTTACATTCGCAATGCACGCGCACGCGCACTGTGCGCGCGCGCGTCGGTTGCACGATCCACACTCCTGGTACTTCTACCCGAGAGTTGTGCCAGACTTGGGCCGACATTATGCCTCCGGCCTAACTCGATGCACGCGTGCGCGCACACAGCGCGTACGTGTCCTTAGACTAATATACCCATCGACGCGTAAACGTGCATGACGCGCACGCGTCGGTAAAAAAAAAATCTCGTCGAATGGATAGTCTCTAAACCAACAATAATCCTTTCATACAAAAATTTGTTTGTCACAAGTACAAACCCCTAAAATCTATAAACCGAAGTATTTAAACCTCGGGTCGTTCTCCCAAGGATTTACAATAAAGTGTCTTGTTATTGGTTGTGAGTTATAATTGGGGTTTTTAAGATTTTAGACAAAAAAATATAAATGGCAAGGGAAATAACCTAACAACTAATAAAGCTCTTGGCAAGATATGAGAACTAGAAGTCCTATCCTAGTTATCCTCCTCAATTGTGATAACAAATTATCCATTACTCCCACTTAGTTAACCTCTAACCATGGAGGGAAGTCAAGTGGATGAATCAATTTGATTCCTCAAGTCCTAATCAACTCCTAAAGGAAAGACTAGCTTTAGAGGCATTCAAATCAATTAGCAACTTCTAATTATCAATCAACAAAGGAATTAGATAACTCAAGAGTCACTAATTACTCAACCAAAGCCAAGAGGAACAAAAGCTACACTAAAATCCTACCAAGCATTTCATCAAACACTTGGAAGGCATAAAAGAAAAGCATAGTAAATTGACAACAAGAATAGAATCTAACAACAATTATTGCAAAGAATTAACAACAACAATCAAGGAAATCACAACTATCATGAATTACGGCCCACAAGGCTTCTAAAATCGCTGGCCACGTGTTGCATTAAGTGGGTCATGTGCCACCATCGGCGTGTCCGCGTACCGTGCGCGTGCGCGCCCCTATGCGCGATGCAACTATGGCAAATCTTATATCGTTTCGAAGCCCCGGATGTTAGCTTTCTAACCCAACTGGAACCGCATCATTTGGACCTTTGTAGCTCAAGTTATGGTCGTTTTAGTGCGAAGAGGTCGGCTTGACGGCTTTCCGGTTCTTTCATTTCTTTATGAGTTCTCCAACTTTTCATGCTTTCTTTCTTCATTCCCTTGATCCAATCTTTGCCTCCTAAATCTGAAATCACTTAACAAACATATCAAGGCATCTAATGGAATCAAGGTGAATTAGATTTAGCTATTTTAAGGCCTAAAAAGCATGTTTTCACTCTTAAGCACAATTAAAGGAGAATATACAAAACCATGCTATTTTATTGAATAAATGTGGGTGAAAGGTGATAAAATCCCCTAAAATCAATACAAGATAAACCCTAAAAATGGGGTTTGTCAAATATCCCTTTTATGGGTTGGTTGGTTCGAACTTTAATGGTATGCGCTTGGAAATATGGGCGAAGCCGCCGGGATGTAAGGATCAGAGCGTAGGCATTCTTTTCTATTTTTTGGTAGTTCAGCTCGGATCCCTGTAGTGCTTTACTAATGAAGTAGACGGGTTGCTGTCCTCTTTCGTCTTCTTGAATCAGCGCTGAGGCTATTGCCCGACTTCCTACTGCGAGGTATAGTATGAGTGATTCTCCCTCTTGTGGTCGAGATAGGATAGGTGGTTGCTCTAAGAATCTTTTGAAGTCTTTGAAGGCTTGTTCACATTCCGCTGTCCATTCGAAGTTCTTTCCCTTCTTTAAGGTAGCATAGAAAGGGAGGGATCTTATCGCTGATCCTGCTAGGAATCTGGACAAGGCTGCCAACCTTCCATTGAGCTATTGTACCTCTTTGACGTAGGTTGGGCTCTTCATGTTGAGTATGGCCTGGCATTTATCTGGATTTTCCTCGATTCCTCTTTGTGTGAGCATAAATCCTAAAAATTTACCTGCTTCTACTGCGAAGGTGCACTTAGCCGGGTTGAGTCGCATGCCGTGCTTCCTTATGGTATCGAATACGTGAATCAAATCGGTTAGCAATGTCTCTTCACTTTGCGTCTTTATCAACATATCATCCACGTAGACCTCCATGATTTTTCCGATGTGATCTGAGAAGACTTTATTCATTAGCCTTTGAAAAGTGGCTCCTGCGTTTTTCAGGCCAAAAGGCATCATAATGTAACAATAATTTGCCTTAGGTGTAAGAAATGAGGTTTTTTCTTGGTCTGGCGGATACATTGGTATCTGGTTGTACCCTGAGTATACGTCCATGAATGAGAGATACTTGTATCCCGATGAAGCATCTACTAGAGCGTCGATGCTTGGGAGTGGGTAGGGGTCTTTCGGGCAGGCTTTGTTGAGGTCGGTGTAGTCGGTGCACATTCGCCACTTCCCATTTGACTTTCTCACCAAGACGACGTTTGCTAGCCATAGTGGATATTTGACTTCCCTTATTAACCCGGCCTCGAGTAGTGCTTGCACTTATTCTTCTACAGCCTGAGCTCGTTCTGGTCCAAGTTTTCTCCGTCTTTGTTGTACCGGCCGGGATCCCGGATAGACTGCCAATTTGTGGCTCATTAGTCCGGAATCAATACCTGGCATGTCAGCGGCTTTCCATGCGAAGAGATCAACATTATCTCGTAGGAACCGTATTAGTGATTCCTTTATGTCTCCTTTTAGGATCGTGCCAATATTAGTTATTTTATCCAAGGTATCTCCGATCTGGATTCTTTCTACTTCTCCTTCGGGTTGTGGTCGGAGTTCTTCTCGCCTCTGAACTCCACCAAGCTCGATTGTGTGGAACTCTCCTCCTTCACCTCGGAGGTTTAGGCTTTCGTTATAACAGCGACGTGCCATCTTTTGATCTGCCTTTATCGTAGCTATCCCTTCCGCAGTTGGGAATTTCATACATAGATGTGGAGTTGAAACTATTGCACCGAGTTGATTTAATGTTGTCCGACCTATTAAGGCATTGTAGGCGGACTTACGTCGACCACGATGTAGTCTATCTTGAGTGTTCTGGATTGGTTCCCCTTTCCGAAGGTTGTATGCAGTGATACGTATCCCAGTGGTTGAACTAGAACATCTCCCAGTCCGAACAGACTGTTTGGGTATGCTCTTAGCTCTTTTTCTTCTAGGTCGAGTTTGTCGAAGGCAGTTTTGAATAAGATATCGACAGAGCTTCCCTGGTCGATTAGTGTGCGGTGGAGGTTGGTGTTTGCCAATATGATCGTGATGACCATGGGGTCGTCATGTCCCGAGATGATTCCGGATGCATCTTCTTTAGTAAACGTGATTGCCGGGATGTCTGGCGTCTCCTTCTGTCCTTCGACATGGTATACCTCTTTGAGGTGTCGCTTGCGGGATGATTTGGAGATTCCTCCCCCAGCAAATCCGCCAGGTATCACGTGGACATGCCTTTCTGGAGTGCGAGGCGATCGTTCAGGTCGTCCGACGTCCTCATCTCTCCTTCTGTTCCTTAGTTCTTCGTCCCGGTTGGCCAAGAACCGATCTAACTTTCCTTCTCGAACTAATTTTTCTATGACGTTTTTCAAGTCGAAACATTCGTTGGTGGAATGCCCTCAAAGTCTGTGATATTCACAGTACTCATTCCGATTTCCCCCTCCTCTTTTGCCTTTAAGTGGCCGAGCTAGGGGGATTTTTTCCGTATGGCAGACTTCTTTGTAAACGTCTACCAAGGATACCCTAAGAGGGGTGTAGTTGTGATATTTCTTGATTTTCTCTCCGGAGCGATCTTCCTTTTTCTTGGATTCTTTATCTTGGTAGGCAGAACCGGACCTTGAGGCTTTTTGGATTCTTTATCTCGGTAGGCAGAACCGGACCTCGAGGCTTCACCAAGTCGAGAATTTTCCTCCATGTTAATGTACTTCTGTGCTTGTTCTTGTACTTCATCTAGGGATGTCGGGTATCTTTTTTATATAGATTGGCTGAATGGTCCTTCTCGCAGGCCATTTATGAGGCCCATGATGGCAGCTTCTGTTGGTAGATTTTGTATGTCCATGCATGTTTTGTTGAATCTCTCCATGTAGTTGCAAAGACTTTCTCGATCTCCTTGCTTGATCCCTAGTAGGCTAGGCGCGTGTTTGGCTTTATCCTTTTGTATGGAGAATTGGGCTAGGAACTTCTTGGCCAGGTCATCGAAACTCGAGATGGATTTTGGAGGTAGGTTGTCGAATCATTTGATGGATGTCTTGGTTAGAGTTGTTGGAAAGGCTTTGCAGCAAACTGCATCTGAAGCATCAGTGAGGTACACTCTACTTTTGAAGTTGCTGAGATGATGGTTGGGATCCGAGGTGCCGTCATATAGAGTGATCTCCGGAAGCTTGAAATCTTTTGGAATTTTGGTTTTCATGATTTCTTTGGTAAATGGATCTTGATCTTTCTGAGAACTATCCTCCGTGGATGACCGAGTGGCTTTAGTTTTGAGATCAGCTTCAAGTTTTATGAGCTTATCTTCTAATTCTCGGCGTCGCCTTATTTCCCGGCGTAGATCTTCTTCTTTTTCACGTTGATGTTGGGCTTCTTTCTCAAGTTGCTCCAATCGACTTTGAAGTGCTTCTATTACTCCTGGATTTAATGGATTTTTGTCTCCGTTGGTTTTCGGAGTATTTTTTGAGTATCGTGTCCGCGTTTTTATGCGGCGTTCTGTCTTCAAAACCTGAATCGTGGTCGTTGTCATGGTCATCCGCCATGTTAATGGGATGACTTCTAGGTTCCCCGGCAACGGCGCCAATGTTCCGAGGGTTACCTGAAACCGTAGGTCGATCTCGGATGAGATCTTCTGGGTTGGTCGGAGCCGACGTGTCCGGCAGGTGTACGGCAGCCGGAGATGGCGTGTCCAACTTGTTGGATTTAGCGGTGGTGCTGATCCTTCGTCCCCAGAGGGTGGGGGGTACCTGCAAGGGACTCCGATGCTTAAGTTAGCAAGGGTATTAAGCAGGTATTGAGTAGAATCAGAGTATGAGTTATACCTGGGTGCTCCAATGTATTTATAATGATGAGATGTGGCCTCCTGTTGATAAGATAAGTTAGTTATCTTATCTTATCTTTATCTTTAAGTGAGGTTATCTTTTAAGGGAACCGCCTTTATCCCTGTAGGCTTGGGCCGCCTTAGGATTTGGGGCGTGTTCCTCTATTTGGGCCCTTTGTTTGGGCTTTCCTGTGACTGGGCCGAGCTCTTTGAGAAGAGGTCGGATTGTCCTGACCTGAAGAGGTCGGTCGCTTTGCCTGTAGAACATCCCGGGTCGGACAGCTCGACCCAGGGTATGAACACTTACCTTTTGAAAAATACCAAGTGATGAAAATTGCCTTTGAGCTTGTAACTTTTTTTTGAATTGCATGTTGTAGCTAGCCACCATGTGATTTGAACTCTCTCTTTATGATTAGGCAACTTCTTGATGGATGATGTTGTGCATTTACCTTAATGCATTGTATTTCTTGATTCTATGCGTCCATAGGCTTTAACTTGAATGCTTCCATGCTTCTTTAATACTTGTTTTACCTTACAAGTTTACCTAAAGCATCTTAAGCACACTAGAATGAGTAAAGTGCATGCTTCTTTTGTAACATAACTTTTATGCTAATGTGTGTTCTAAACCGCCTAATTTAGAATTCACACACTTATTTGTCATTAATGTCACAATAATTCACTCACTCATTTCTAGTGATTTACCTCATTCCAACAATGTATGCTTCCTTGCTTTTATATCTTCTCCTCTTATGGTGTTATATTTTGTTTTTATGATGAATGCACCACAAGCAAACATGGAAGCACGAGAAAGAACACGCAGCAATCCGGAGAGTTGCCGTACCCCCTTGCTCATCTTTGAGTGCACCGAGGACGGTGCAAACTTTTAAGTGTGGGGTGGTCGTCCGACCGTTCGGCGATTTTGGGTGACAAATTTCTAATCCCAACACTTTTGCATTTCATCTTAAGATTTTAGGATTTTTACTTGCATTTTCTTAATTTTTGCATATATATACACAATAAGCTTAGTCAAAATAATGAAAATTTTCAAGATTTCTATCTATAGGGCATCTCAATTGATTTGAGTGAAAACTTTTCATTAAACTTGCTTGAATTATATATCTTGTGGATCATGTTTTTTTGAGCTAAGAACACAAGCAAGTGAGTTTTGAGCCTAATGGTGTGGTTACATCTTATAACCACTTATTTTCCTTCTTGTGTGCATTATTCTCTTTTTATGAATGTAATCTTTGATTTGTTTGATTCTTTATGTCCATTATTTTGTGTATACATACATTTATATGATTGAGGCCATCATTTCATTAGCTCATTTATCCAAATAGCCAACCCTTTTATATTCCTTTGTTAGCCAATTTGAGCCTACGATTAACCCACTTGTTCTTAATTTTAGCACATTACAAGCCAAAAGCGGAAAACAATAAATGTCCTTAATTTGGATCTTTGACTAGCTTAGGCAAGTGTGTGTGAGTATCATTCAAGTGTGGGAATCTTGGGATATTGGGTGAATAGAAAGGTAGTTTTGTATTTTTATTGAAAATATTGGGAATTGGGTACATGCTCATGTATTGATCAAATGTATTGACCTTATGCATTGATGCTCTTGTATAAAAAAAGAAAAAAATTGAGAAAAACAAAAGAAAAAAAAAAGAAAAGAAAAAAAAGAAAAATAATATGGAAAAGAAAAAGAAAAAAATAGAAAAAGAAAGAAAATGAAGAAAAAGAAAGTAATAAAAAGGGGACAAAATGCCCCAAAGCAAGGTCCAATAAAACTCAAAGCATATGTTGTGAAATGAAAAGGGATACATGAGTATGTGAAAAAGTGAAAAATGGGTAGTTAGGTTAGAACTTAATTGTATAGGATGTCATAGGTTAGGTGGGAAGTTTAAGCTTATCAAAGATTCAAATTTCAAGCTCACTTAACCATATATGCATCATACCTTGACCCTAGCCCCATTACAACCAAAGAAAAGACCTCATGATACTTGTATGCATGCATGAAATATATGTTGATTGTTAGAAGAAAAACAAATCTTAGAAAGCATGATTAGGAGAGAATTGAGAGAATCAACCCTAAACACTTGAGCGAATAGAGTGCAAACACATCCGGTGAGGGTTTGATGCTCAATTACATGTTTCCACCTATGATCATCTCTTCTCACGCAAGTTTGTAAAAATATTTAATAACTCAGTTCAATTGTGGATTAGACTTGTTAGTCCTTAGCCCTTGTGCATATATGCTTCTTGGGAATTGATTTATTTTGACTAAGCAAATTGCATTCATTTAGATAGTTGTATATAGGTAGATTGCATTTAGTTAGTTTCCATTGAATAAATGCCATACCTTTACTTCATTCTTGGTTTAAGCATGAGGACATGCTTGGTTTAAGTGTGGGGAGGTGGATAAACCCCGTTTTGACGGTTTATCTTGTATTGATTGTAAGAGCTTTTATTACCTTTTACCCACATTTATTCAATGAAATAGCATGGTTTTGTGATTGTCTCCTTATTTGTGCTTAGATGTGAAAA
>NC_029772.3:69479137-69510595 GCF_000817695.3 Arachis duranensis | reverse complement strand
AGATTGAAAAGGCTAGGAATGGATCAAAGGAGTGAAGAGGGAAAGCATGCAAAGTGGAGAAATCATGAAAAGTCAAAGAAGTTGAACTCGTCCATGGACGCGCCCGCGCACCTGGCGCTTGCGCGCACCTACAAATCACCCCATGGACGCGTACGCGTGCTGTGCGCGTACGCGTCGGTGCTGGTTTATGATTTTTAATGAAAACGTGACCAACGAATTCTCAAGGGTGGTGGGGCCCAATTCCAACCAACTTTGGCGCCAAAGATGCTATTTAAAACCAAGGATTGAAGAGCAAAAGGAGATTAGTTCATTACACACTCATTAGGGTTAGTTTAGAAGTAGTTTCTAGAGAGAGAAGCTCTCACTTCTCTCTAGGATTAGGATTAGGATTAGGTTTAGTTCTTAGATCTAGGTTTTAGTCTTTGCTTTCTTCTACTTCTATCTCTCAATTCTTTGTTGCTACATTCATCTTCTTCTACTCTTTTGTTGTAATTTCCTTTATGTTGTTCTTATATTTTGTTGTAGATCTAGTATTGTTCCTTCTACATTCTTCCAATTCAATAAGAGGTAATTCATACTAAATGTGTCCTCTTTGCTTTTCTATTGTTGATCTCTTATTTTTGTAGTTAGATTAGTTGGCTAGGACTTGTGGCTCAAGTCAATTCATTCACTTGACTTTCCTTTATTTAGCAAGGGTTAACTAAGTGGTAGCAATGAACAATTCTCATCACAATTGAGAAGGATAACTAGGATAGGACTTCTAATTTTCATACCTTGCCAAGAGCCTTTTATAGTTGTTAGTTTATTTTCATTGCCATTTACTTTCATGCCTCTTATCAAAACCCCAAAACAACTCAAACCAATAACAAGACACTTTATTGTAATTCATAGGGAGAACGACCTGAGGTTTAAATACTTCGGTTTATAAATTTAGGGGTTTGTTTTAGTGACAAACAACTTTTTGTATGAAAAGATTATTGTTTGGTTTAGGAACTATACTTGCAACGAGAATTCATTTGTGAAATTCTAAACCATCAAAAATCTAATCATCAATACCCATTTTATCTCTGAACTTCTTAATTATTACCCAAAATATCCCAAAATGTATATAATTACAAAACATACATCAAGTTTTTATTAAATTACTATTTCAATCTCAAATATAAATTTTGCTTCCATAATTATAGCTTTAGCAAAGGAACGAATCCTATTTCCCAAATTCTTCAAGTTTTTCTGCTTGATTTTAAGTCTGTTTTGAGCTTTACAGTTATCGATTTCTCATAGTCTTTCATTCAATCTTCCAACCACCAAATCTCATCAATTTTCTCAAAATACCACATCACAACAGTCTCAAATCATTAAAACAACCATAGCTGAGCTGTTCCTCATTGCCGAACTAACAAATCACAAGCAACAACAATAATTCAACATAAACTCATTCAAACTCAAACAATAATCGACCAAATCAACATTCACATGTCAATTCATATTTAATTATTATAAAGTTACCAAATCCTACCTCCGTACAAAATCAAAATCAACGAAAAATCTGGAGAAGCTTTTTGATCGAGCTACTGAAGAAGAAAACGTCAGAAATTGTCAGTGCCTCCTAGAAATACAATTGGCCAAATTCATGGGGAAGGGAAGCTATGTCACCGTCAACTTCTACCAGACTAAAGTAACGCTAATGTGAAGAAAAAGAAAATATGAATACTTTTATCGAGTTAAATTTTTTATTAGAGTTACGGAACTCAAGAAATCAAAGTCGAAATTTCGGTGGGAGTTACGGTTCCTCCATGCAAGCTTCCACAACTAGAAAATTGCTTAATACAGACAAATTTACACATGGATTTGGTCTTTATTACAGACGAATTTGTTTACCGACAAAATTACTGACGGATTTTGTCCCCCTATAAAAGCCTCATCGGAAATTATTTATCGACGGATTTTTTTTCGTCAGAAAATTACTGACGAATTTTTGCCAATTACCGACAGATTTTCTCTCAGTAAATTCTCCCCTCCATTTCCCTGAAACATCGAACTTTCCAATGGATTTTCCGTCAGTAATTAGAGATAGATTTTCCGACGGATTTTTCGTCGGTAATTAGAGACAGATTTTCCGGCAAATTTTCCGTCAGTAATTGGCAATAGATTTTTCGACAAATTTTTCATCTATAATTAGAACCTTGAAAAACCATTCTAAAATTTGAATACAAACAAAAAAATCTGTCTGTAAATCTTTCAGTAAGGTAAAATAAATTTCTTTTAGATTTTTCATTGCAAAATAAATTTATTTTCATACAAAATCAATATAAATTTAATAAATATATTTTTTTTATCTAATTTGTATTTGAATATTTATAATATTACAAAAAATAAACAAATTCATCGTATTATCAAACTAAAAGAAAAGTACTATAAACAAGCAAGTCAATATAATTCAAAACATAAATAAAGTGTATTGATACATCAATTACAATAATAAGTAACAACTATACATCAAAGTGTGTTGATACATCAACTATAATTCAAAACATAAACTCAATATATTGTTCAACTATACTAAATTATGCAAATAACAAGACCACATAAAAAATTCCTCATGTTTGAAATTTCAGGACTAAAATCTACTAAAACATCAAGGCATTATCTTCGTCTCATTACATCTGTGTTTATAGCTTTTATTTTTGTTTTGACACTATGTGCAATCTTTTCAATTTCATCAATATCCTTCTCCATCCTCTTCTTGATAGCCGAAAATGATGTTGCATTTCCGTCAGTGATCATAGAGCATTAAGTTTCAGTCACGCATAATGTCCTAATGAAAAAGGAAATATATTTAAAAATTATTGATTTGATGCAATAAAAAAGAGAATATTTACATAGCCAATATTGATGCCTAGAGAGCTTATTGATTTGTTTGTCGACCTCATGGATCTAATAACACAATAAATAATATTAATACCTTCAAATTATTCAACTGAAATATTGAACAAACAGTTTGAACAAGGCCATGAACAAACACTTGTTTAGGGACATTTAACATCAAAAGTCCTTGAGAAACAAGGCCATGAACGAATGAATTAACACAATGATAAGTAATAAGATAGACACCGACCTCTTTGTAGAGTTCTAAGCAATCCATTGTTATATGGATGAATGATTGATAGCGTAGTTAGATTATCAAAGAAAGTGAAAGTGAATGACGAAGGCGGGGATGCAGGGGAAAGCGAGAAATGAGAAGAGCTGTCTTGAATGTGAAATTTGTGTACCTGCTAACAGAAATAGAACTCAATACATAGAGATCTTGGATGGCATGAATTACACAAATAAAAAAACTTCATCAAATTAAAGTTAGTGGGGCTTGGGTGTCATTAAGGTATCTTTTTCTTCTTTTCAGTTTGGTTTAAATC
Organism: Arachis duranensis; assembly: GCF_000817695.3. Lineage (NCBI taxonomy): Eukaryota > Viridiplantae > Streptophyta > Magnoliopsida > Fabales > Fabaceae > Arachis > Arachis duranensis. The sequence goes on along the minus strand of NC_029772.3, from coordinate 69,507,182 downwards.
ATTTCCTTAGATAAGGCTACTTTTGCCATGCCAATTATTAATTTAATCATTGCAAAAGTTTATTATACTATGATTAAGCATGCAGAACAGGTGAATATATAAAAGCATGAAAGTAAAACAATATTTTCTTAAAGCCAAAAGTGTATTCAGACCCTTGTTACTTTTAATAAAATTATTAGTTCACTTAATTTTACTTATCCGATCCATTATTTTTATCTTTAAATTTGATAAAAGTTTAAAGAGATAACAAATAATATTAATTACTCTAAAAAAAGAGGTTGGTGTGAAAAAAATAACCTGTTTCCAAGTTGAGCATGAAGGTCAATGACCATTTTCTCCTCATAATCTGAAAGAAGGCCTCTCTTTAAGTCTGGCCTAAGATAATTTGTCCACCTTAACCTACAACTTTTTCCACATCTTAATAGCCCTGCAAGAAACCATACCTGATTGTTAAAAATTCAGATTCACTACACAAGAGATTCATTATTATTTCTGCTTGGAACAAAAAATTTGTAACTCCCCACCCAAAAATCAAGAATGCAAAAGAATAGTTTTGTATATAAGATCAAAAATTTTTATTATATATTTGTTTACCTGCTAATAGAAATAGAATTCCTAGGAAGAATAGAGCTCCTTGAGTGTCTATTCTTGACGGGGACGGATTCGGTACGCTGCCCCAGTTAGCGCACGAAAACGCCATTTTGGTGTTTGGCGCATCGGTGAGCCAGGAAGCGCCAAAATAAAATTTAATGCTTTTCCTGGGTTCTTTTTGCAAATTCATATAAAGTAGGGATCATTTTTACGATTTTTAAAATGCATACAATTAACTTAATTGTTAGAATTAGCTGGACACTCAATATTTGGTTATCAACTATTACTGCCGCCCTATTCCTCCCCGTCTCCTCCTCCGCACTCGCACCTCTTCGTCCCATTCCCCTCCGTCGCAACCGCACCTTCTTCCTCCCCTTTCCCTCCATCGCAATAACGTCCTCTTACTCCCCTTCCCTTCCATCGCAATCGCGGCCTCTTCCTCCCCTTCCCCTCCGTCACAATCGCACCGTCCCTCCCTATTTCCACCACCGAGAACGACCGAAGCCTTCCCACTCAGATAACGAGTCTGTTCAAGCGGATCGAAGCCCACAAATAGCCTCACCTCTGACGACGACGGAGCCCGATCTGCATTGTCGGTTGTCTTCGACAGTTGATGACTTCGCCGTCTCCATCAATGGAAAGAAGGTACCCGTTGTATTATCACGCTTCACTTGATTTACAAATATCCCCATTTTTCTTCGTCACAGGACTGCAATTTTCTTTGGAGGACATCTCCCAATTTTGCGTGTTTCGCTAAATTACCGCATTGTTGCTGTTTGGCACAGGGTTGCCGGGGATGAAGATACCACTGGGGGCGTGGGTGTTGCCGATGAACCAGAAATGTCTGACGGAGCAGAGGACGGAGTTGGATCGTTTGAGGGCGAAGGCTCTGCAGGGATGGACGACTTTCAGGAAGACGATACAGAACACGACCGTCATGCAGAGGCCGATGTCGACAATGGGGATGCGGTTGAATTAGAAGACGGTTTGGACGGCGCCGGAGGAATGTCTGAGAATTATGCGGAAGACGAGTTTTACGCCGTTGATTCCGGCGAGTCCATAGGTTGGATTGATTTTTTGAACCTGAGCGCGGAGGATGTTCTCCGGTTTAATTTCGCAGATGTTGACATTGCATTTGAGTTCTATCAGCAATATGCAAAGCACCATGGATTCGGCGCAAGACGTTCCAGAAGCGAAAAACGCGGCGAAGTAAGGATACGGCAGGAGTTCGTGTACCACCGACAAGGGTTCCGATCCCCGAAGTTCTACTCGATGCCTAACCGGCAAAAGAGGCCGAGGGCCGAGACACGGTGTGGATGCCCTGCAAGGATGTTACTCCGCATGGACGATTAATCAGGACGTTGGCACGTTGCGTTCTTTTCAGACGCGCATAACCACCACGTTCTTGAGTTGCGATTTTCTTCCATGCTCCCGGGCCATCGGAGGATGAGCAAAGCGGACATCCAGCAGATGAACGACATGCGCAAAGGGGGCATTGGCGACTCCCGAATCCACGGTTTTATGGCAAGCCTGGCCGGCGGGTATCATAATGTCCCGTACACAACAAGGGACATGCACAATGTAAATGCGAAGCAACGAAGGGAGGGTGGCCTAGATGCGGAATCGTGCTTGAGGTATCTCCGAGAGTGCAAGGCAAATGATCCAGCACTGTACTACGAGGAAGTCATTGACGGTGAGGGCGTGTTGCAACACTTGTTTTGGTGTGACGGCACCAGCCAAATTGATTACCAGGTGTTTGGAGACGTGGTTGCGTTTGATGCAACGTACAAGAAAAACATTTACCTTTCATCTCTCGTAGTATTCTCCGGTGTGAATCACCACAACCCAACGGTTGTCTTTGCCGCTGCACTGGTGGCAGACGACAAAGAAGAGACCTATGTCTGGCTGCTTCAGCAGTTGTAAACTTCAATGAAAGGGAAGGCTCCCGTGTCCATAATAACCGACGGTGACAGGCAAATGAAGTCTGTGATCGAGGAAGTTTTTCCAGAGGCTCACCATCGACTCTGCGCTTGACATCTACTTCGAAACGCCACGAGCAACATTGGAAAGCCCAAATTCACCAGGATGTTTAGGGATTGCATGCTCGGCGACTACGAGGTCCGAACATTTCAGAGAAAGTGGTTTGAGATGGTTGAGAAATTTGGAGTGGCCGATAAAAGATGGGTACAGGACATGTACGAGAGAAGGCACAGCTGGGCCACAGCACACATACAGGGAAAGTTCTTTGCCGGATTTCGAACAACATCAAGGTGCGAGGGCTTGCACGCTGTGATATCACGGTATGTTAAGTCTCGATACAGCTACACTGAGTTTTTACGTCATTTCCATCGATGCTTGATGTTCGTCCGCGCAAAGGAGGTGGAGGCTGATTTCGAGTGCGCAAAGGGTGACCCTGTTATGACCACCAACCTGAAACAGCTGGAGCGGAGTGCAGCCGACAACTACACTCGTGCGATATTCTATTTGTTTGTTCCCATTCTTGACAGGGCCTGTGCAATGAGGGTGGTTGACTCTGAAGACAACGGTTCCTATTTTATTCACACCGTCTCTCGATACGGCACTCCGGGGAAGGAGTGGCGTGTTGTTGCGACGTCTGATACGAGGGAGGTCCGATGCACGTGCATGAGAATGGAATGTTTCGGGGTCCCCTGCGAACATATAATTGCGGTGCTTGTTCTTAACAATGTTCATGAGATCCCGAGGTCTCTGATATTACCGAGATGGACCAAGGATGCAAAACTTGTGGCGGTGGAGTCGATGGGCGTGATTTGGGATTCTGTACAACTGACGCAACACTGGTGCCTGATGGATTGGTACCGGAAAGTGTGCAAGATTGCATGTCACAGCACCGAAAAGTTCCAGTTTGCAAGAGACATAGCCGTGCTGATGCTGAAGCACTTCGAGAACGATGATGCAGGGAACAGCAGTTTTCAACACGAGGGGCCACCTACGGAGGGTGGCAGACCCCCGGCGCGAAATCCACCCAGGCGCAATACAAAGGGTAACGGCGCTCATGGTGGAAAGAAGACCCAGCGATGTCGTTTGTGCCGGGAGGTGGGACACAACAGGACGACGTGTCCGGAGCGTCGCACAATGGAACCATCCAGCTCAGTTGCAGAAGACATGGATTCGATGGACACTGACATGGTGGGTTGGTCGCTCTATAGACGATGTAGTTAAGTTTTCTGCTCTGTTAAATGGATCTAATCATCTGTTTTTTACATTGGTGTCAGGTCTATGATAACCTATCCGGCGATCTGTATGCGACCGCGGAGATTCCTTTGTTCCAATGCTCCGATAGTGACACGCAGGCCGGGTTTGCTAACAGCGACTTCGCTGGGACCAAGACGTCCGGGCCAGTCATGTCTCTTGCCGATTGAGCAAAGGGGGCCTACAGTCGTCACCACCGTGTGTTGCAACGGCAGGTTGGTCGAACCCTTTGACGTTCTCCGGTAGGTTGTAGCCGCACACCGAATGTTGTCTGCATGTCAAATAGGTACAGAACCGTCTACATGTCGTCCACGTTAAAACAAGTTTTTGGTATGTTGGCTTTCCTTGGTATGTAAATGTTCTATAGATATCACCGTTTTTAACCGGGATTCAGGATGTGTAGGGTTTAAGTAGTGTCATGCGAACAGCTGCAAATCGACTGTCAAACCTGATGTATTATTATTCGGTCGTTGTCCACCCTTTTGTTGAACCGGACATGGTAGTTAGGGGCATTTTTACAGCCATTCTATGTTCAGTGGATATTTTGTATGTATGGTAAGTAGATATTTTTTATGTAGTTGGTAGTAACGTTCAGTGCATATTCAGATGCACGTCTCATAAAAAATCTCGTTGGAAAATGCATGTGGTTGAATCGTGACCTTGAAGTTCTTTGTAATGGATCGTTGCTTCTGGATGTAATTTAAAACACACGCTTAAAACAGCTGAAGTGAGGAGCACTAAATGAAGCACGGCAACAACTTCGAATCAATAAACAACCACTACTGATTAGGGTTCTGAGGGTATTAACACCTCACTGTGAAGTTTCAAAATTAAAAATGCAAAGATACAAAATGCAGGTGAAGTGAATCGAAAATATTGGCAGATCAGTCCATTTGCAATGCTACGTGCACGTTAACGACAGAAACGATAATCGTGTTTATCATCCAAAACATAAGCTAATGATGGGAAGGTAGAATTGTATTCCTGGGCCCTAATAACATATAAATTCAAGATACAGATGTATGGACATGCAGGTTGCACCACCGTACTTGACCGAGTTACTTGGATGGGGTTGGGGACGGTGGCTTGGGGTTTAGGGGACCGGAGTTCTCAATATATATGCAGCCGGTATTCTTGCGGCGCAAGCCGTTCGAAGACACAAACATGGCCGTGTCTTAGTTGGCATGCAGTTGCTAAGGCAGACCAGCCAATTCCAAAGCATCCGTTCGTCCTCCCGACATAGTGCGTAAACCGAACGGTCCACGCGCCCCTCTCGTTGGTAATCGTAATTGGGCTATCCTCGCATACTCCCGGCAGAGGGGGGACATTCGGCTGGAAGTGAAGACATTTCTTTGGGTTAGATCAATAAAATAGTTGACTAGAACAATAGGATATGAAATAGTTGCCCTTAAAAACAATTATCGGCACACTTACGAGAAAACGGTTTGCCAGGCGGTGCATGATTGGAATTACAAAGAACGGATTGGTCGTTCTGAACCCATCGGCTATGTGCCTTGACCTGGGGGCCGACGGATCGGTTATACAAGTGGAGTCTGTCCCGGGGCCGGCATGGGCCCAGTAGTTGATTTCCATTGTATGACCGTTGAAGAACATGACGTACATTGTGTTCTGAAGGGCGTGATAACGGAACAGCACAAGCCACTGATCCCTTAGGCCATAGCGTGCCCGAACACCGTCCCATCCTCCATGAAGCACGATCCTCCCATTAGGTTGCATATTCCAACCCACGCGATGACGATGTCCTGTAGGCGTGGTTAGGGTCAGTGGTCGCGGTAGGGACCGGCCATATTCCCGGGAGAACCGTAGCGGGAGCTTCTGTAGTGGATGGTGAAAAAAAAAGGGTTACAATGTGCCACAGATGGATGGATTGATGATTGCAGGTGGTAAAGGAATTGAAATTGGGTTCTATACCAGTGTATCAGGGTCGTTCACTGGGATTATCGCGAAGAACTGGACTGTATAGTTGCCATGTGCGGGTATTGCCGGAAGACTTCCGTAGTTGATCAATAACCCGCTAGAATGATATTGTTACCTTCCGTAGTTGATCTTGCAGTATCTTATGTCGTGGATGGCCACATAGAAAAACTTCGGTTGGTGATACGATAGCAGCATTGAGTCACCGATTCGTAGGTGGTAGTGTTCGTAAAAGGCTCGCCAGCCTCCGGCGAATACGATTTGATGCGGATGCTCCTCATCCACAACCCACGAGATGCTCCACGACTGACCGTTTGTTGTGATTACCTCGACGGGGTTGCTCATGTTATCCCGTACAACGTTGGAGAAGGCCACCGGCAATCTCTGCAGGAGCAAAAAATCGATATTGATGTGGGCTTGCATGCGGGCCTTGGGGTTATGTGAGTAGAACAAAAAAAGTGAAAACTTACAATTTGATTCTCCATGTTGGGGATTATGAATCTGAAGAAGCGACAATCAGCGAGCGGCGGCATGGTGATACCTCGTCTGCGATTTATTTGATGGTTTTGGGTTCTTTACTGCCGGAAGATGTTGAGTATCCAACAAAGGCTTCCCTTCTTCGAAAAGTATGCGATTCTTTATTTTTTGGGTAACGTACAAGCCTACGCGCGTTAAACAGGCAAAACAACTCCCGCCGATTAAAGTTATTTTGTTTAATAAATAACACTTAAACCTGATTAGAGTGGACTTTAATGGGGCATTAATATAGTTGCACTTACCAATGGCAATTACCGGATTTCAAAAAAAAAATCGATAACCACCGAATGAGCACAGGATTTAAATTTAGGCCTAATCTAGTGTTATCATTCATTCCATTGCGTGGGTCAGTGAGTAATGACTTTGTATTGTCAGCCTGGACTTGGTGATGGATGGATGGATTGATGTATTCGAACGACGCAGATAATCACGATATTTTTTTCTTTTTGTATATTTACCATTTTTAATTTTTTTTCCCTGAAAAAAACTTTATCTAAATTGTTTGCACATGCTGGAAGATAACATTTTCTTCTGTGTTGGTGTTGGTCCGGAGAAACCGAGTCGACTCAAAACCCAGATCCCGTACTCGTCCAACGACCCGACATCAAATAACATAAAGGGGCCGAACATAAGTATACAATAAAAGTATGGGCTCATAAAAGTGATAAGAAGTATGGCCCACGATATAAACAGTCCACGAAGACTGTCCGTCAATTGCAGAATGCCCAACAATGTCACATAACATAACCGTTATCAATGCATCCAAGAACCAAAAAAATTGTAGTGCATGACTTAACCAAAAAAAAATGTTGTATTCCGCCCCTTCAGTCGTTTCTTACTCACGCTTTCCCTTCTTGTCGGCCGACTTAGCAAGCAATGCACCACTTTCCTCGTTGCATCTTCCCGTTAGCAGTGTAATTGCCATTTTTATCCTGATTTTCTCTTCGTCCAGCTACAATGGTCAATACCGCGTTTATTAGAGACACACAATGCGATTGCATTTTATCTGTTTGCATGCGTTAACTTACAATTGGCAACACCGCGTACATGAACCTGCGTCCCATTGCCATCCACTGCATGACCCAAATGCCAGAGTCTGTACTGCTGCTGTTTTTGGGCACTCCCGGTGCGGACATGATTTCCATACTGGCAAACTCGGGGGCGGCCTTAGAGCGTAAGTTTTTATACCCGTCAGTTGCAACAATTCCATCCAGGGCAGTCAGCTGGCACATATTCAAAAATATAAAACAGATTAGCGTATTCGGATAGGACGATGATCTTACTTATGTTCGTCGCCTACCATGCATTGTATGACACGTCTCCTTCTTGCCTTTAATTCTTTAGTCGCATTCGTGTCAAATTGATAGACTTGCTTGTCCGACAGGTCAACCACGGCCAAGAACGAGTGCTTGTCATAGTCTTCTTCTAGCGCTGGCATATAGACCTGCGATCGATAGAAAAAGCCGAAAGTTGGGTCTGCAAACACCTTTCTTGGAGTCTGAAGACGGTCAGCTCCATCCAGGCAGGATGCATCACATGCGTTTAGAATTGCACCGGTTTGGTAACCACGGGTGCCGTCCAATATTCAAGCCCTTGCAAAATCCTTCCTAAGATAGCAAAAGGTGACCTGCCATAGCATGAGGGGGCATGAGGTCAGTTTTGCTATACACTTCTTTACTTTTCCTACTGTGTAGCGCTCAGACGCGCAGTTGTGCATCATGATGGGTATGTCAATCACGTCATATCAAACAACGTAAATGCCCCTTAAATACGGAAACATATAAAACAACTTATTAATCAATATCCTTTAACAACAACGAATAGCAAGAGATTACTTGACAATAAGATAATTACATATCAATTAGTATTTTCGAAGTGTTTCATATAGAAAGATTATAACATGCAGAGAAAACGGGTCACATATTTAATGTTGATGGTTTGGATCGTCAGCTAACAACTACATGGTTTAAGATGCATCGGGCCCGTGGTTGGGGGCTATAATCGACCGTTCCGTGCCAAGTTGGCGTCACATGTGTCAGTGAACAAGAAGGCCGTTAGGATGCGAACACATTATGGCATTAGCAGAGAGGTGAGTATGAAACCTCGTTGCGCACGGCTATTTCAAAAGCCAGTGTTTTACTCCCCTCCTGAACTATTGAACACACAATGCAGGGATCCTCTTCCATAAGCTCGTCCTCCGTCGATGCACCGACGCCTCGATGTCACTGTGGCGTGAGGTCGCCAATCAGAACCGCTTGGAAATGTGACTATCCGGGCAGAAGATTTTATGGATGTTCTGGGTACGGAACCAGCAGGAAATGCTCGTTCTTTCAGTGGTACGATCCAGAGCCCCCACCTCGTTACTCCGACGTCATTCGCAGGTTGCTAGAAGCGAACGAGGGCATTAGAAGCGAGAACACGGAGTTGAAGAAGACAAGACAGGAACTCCTAGACGAGCTGCGTTCTTTGCAACATACTTTGTATGAAACAAGGGCAGATCTGGAGGCCGCCATTTTAGCATCTACGGCCAAGGAAGACAACATGCTTGCGAGTGTCGCGACGACGAGGAGGCGAGGTGTTCTGATCACCGTGCTGATATTCGCGATCATTTTGATGGTTTTTTTACCGGTGAAGATCGCTTGATGAGAATTTTTATCTGAAATTTATTTTTTTTTTTGGTATTCACGACTGGAAAACATGAGTAGTTCAATGGAATTGCCTAGCCCTAATTGTTGCGTGGATTTGATTGCACTGGTACTATCTTTTCAATCTAATAATATAATTTTCATTTCGCATATTCATTCTACCAAGTATAATAAAACATGATACACATCAATCCATTTGAAAAACATATTTTAAGCATGGCCGGAATACAAACAACGATACAACTGGTCCACATGTCTTCGCGACGGATTTACGCACCAAGTGCCGACCGCTTCTGTGATCAAATCACACTAGCGGCCGCTCTATTAGGGAACTAGACAACCCACTCCCACAGTTATAACGCGCTGAAGGTTCATGTCACTCGGCCACTCACCATTGAATGCGGTGACTCTGTGTTGGTTAAGTAAATTAATCTGAACCAAGGAAATCTCCGTCAGAAAACCGCCGTTAGCACCTCTTGCCGGTTTGTGGTTGTTTTCGCGCATTGCGATCATACGATCACCCATGATCGTCACAGGATTCCATGGAACGCCGTACTGACCGGCAACTCTTCGCTTCATGAACGGGGCGACGCACATGGATTCCAAGTCAATCTTGCACCATATGGTCGATAGTCCTTGGTGCGGGGATCGTTCATAGCCGACCAGGTGTGGGATGCCGTCGAGCACACGCAGTGCCTGCACGTGCTGAATTAAGTTACGGTTTATCCTTATCTTGCTCAGAATAAATGTGTCTGCATGCAACACTACCACATGTGTTGCAATCGTCAAACCACGTCCACCCGAATTTACCCACACGGCCTTACCAAGGTGAAAAGCTGAGCCCTCGTCAAGGTGAGTTAGATGTTGATCGTTTATGTACGCGTGTTTCCAGCTTCCTTCTGCCGAATTGAAAACATTGCAGTGCAAAAACCTGTCTAGGACGTGCCTTTTTGACATATGAACAACGCAGTAATTGTCAGTTCCCGCCCGGTATCCAAACGCGTATCCAATGACGGCTTGTTTAAGTAGTTTGTCGGCCGGATTGTCAAGTTGACGAGCGATTCGCAGCAGCGGGTTCCATAACAGGAGCCTCAAATCAGGACCATTCGTACTATACTGGACGTAGATCACACCGCAATCGGAGCCGATAACATTCCACCATCCGCGTGGACCCAGTTGTTCTGGCATTGGCACGGCTACTCTTCCTCCGCCTACACAGTCCACAATGCAAAAAGCCTGGGTTGAACCGTACCTCTCCGGGTCACCAATCTGGAGCAACGCATTACGGTATTTTCCAATGTTTGTGAGCGTGTTGTCTTTCCTAAATCTCTCGGAAGACAGTCGGACACGCCAGGTTGTGCTTGCGGTTCTGTATCTCGCCGCCGTCTTCGGGTCAGTTCGAGTGAAAATCTCCATCAAGAGATCGTCTGGAAGGATCTGCTCCCCCATATCAGCCAACGATTCCGGAAATTGATTTTCCATACTCGAGTTGCTTTTCTTTTCCTACTTATTTTTTTTCTTTCAAGTCCGTGTGTTACACTAGCCCCAACAATGGCAATCGAGTAGATGGAAGCGTATATTATACAGTTTCCACATTTGCTGTATTATATAGTTGTTGAGCGCGTTGCGTTGGGCAACGTGGTTATTCTGACTATGTTGTTCCGCGGGCCGTCTGGAGCAGTCACTCGCATCACATCAAGAGACGTCAATTCCCCTTAAATAAAATAAAAAATTAAACATCGTTTTTCAAGAAATATCGTGATATTAGGTGACAATAAATTCAGACGAAACGGAAGAGTCTTGCCACAATACCGAGGAAAGCTTTTTTAAATTTTTTGTCCGCGGTTCTGGGTCAGCAGACCGCCCTGAACCAACTCAATATCAGTGCTTCGCTCGAATCCATTAAAGTTCCCGCACCCGCTCCAGATGAGGCCCGACTGTCAACCATATGTTTGCTCGTCGTCCTCATACGCGCTGTGTTATCCCATTACTGTCGCTCCTTCGGCTGAGTTATTATTTAAAAAATGTAGGCTTATTTATGAACATTAGATGCGGGTCTAGTTTTGGATTAGATTATGTTTTGTGTTTTATTTATCTTAATTTATTTGTTAAAAAATATTTAGCCTAATTAATCATTTGACAGTAACGACAAGATTAAATTTATATATAACAAGCATATTTATATATAATTTACGAATTTTATAGAAGATTAATGTCTTCTCATTAAATATATATTTTTAAAATTTTTTCAGTTTAAATTTATAGTCTTTAATTAAGAAATCTAAATATTTGATAATTTAACTAATTTTATGTTGATTATTTGTTTTTGCTTACATCATTAACATTTACTATTGTTATTATTATATGTCAGTTTAATACGTCATTCAATATAAATAGTGTATCAAGTTAATAAGCCAATATAAAATTACTTACTATAATATTTAAGATAAAAACAGGTAAAAATTGCAAAATCATTTAGGGTTAAGGGTTTAGTGGCTGGGGTTTACGGTTTATGATTTACGGTTTATGGTTTAGGTTTTAGGCTTTAGGGTTTGTGGTTTATGGTTTATGGTTTAAGTTTAAGGGTTTATGATTTAGGGTTTATGTTTTAGGGTTTATGATTTAGGGTTTCTCGATTAGGGTTTATGGTTTACGGATTAGGGTTTAGGGTTTACGGTCATGGGGTTAGGATTTATGGCTTAGGGTTTAGTATTGAGGGTTTAGGTTTTAGGGTTTAGGGTTTACGGTATATTTTTTAGTGTTAAGGGTTTATGGTTTAGGGTTTAAGTTTTATGGTCTATGGTTTAGGGTTTAGGGTTTAGGGTTTAGGGGTTAAGTTTTATTGTTTAGGGGTTAGGATTTACGGTTTAGGGGTTAGGGTTTAGGGTTTAGAGTTTAGGGTTTAGGGTTTAGGTATTATGGTTTAGGGTTTAGGGTTGAGGGTTGAAGGTTTAGGGTTTAGGGTTTATGGTTTATGGTTTATGGTTTATTGTTTATGGTTTAGGGTTTAGGGTTTAGGGTTTATGGTTTAGGGTTTAGGGTTTAGGGTTTAGGGTTTATGGTTTAGGGTTTAGGGTTTAGGGTTTAGGTTATATGGTTTAGGGTTTATGGTTTATGGTTTAGGGTTTAGGGTTTGTAATTTATGGTATAAGGGTTTAGAGTTGAGGGATTATGATTTAGGGTTTAGGGTTTAGGGTTTAGGGTTGATTGTTTAGGGTTTAGGGTTTAGGAGTTAGGGTTTGTGATTTATCGTATAAGGTTTTAGGGTTTAAGGTTTAGGTTTCAGTGTTTAGGGTTTAGGGTTTACTGTTCGGGGTTTAGGGTTTAGGGTTGTGGGTTTAGGGTTTAGGGTTTAGGGTTTAGTGTTTAGGTTTTACGATTTATTGTTTATGGTTTAGGGTCTAGGGTTTAGGGTTTAGGGTTTAAGGTTTATGGTTTATGGTTTATGGTTTAGGGTTTAGGGTTTAGGGTGGTGGCTTTAGGGTTTAGGGTTTAGGGTTGATGGTTTAGGGTTTAGGGTTTAGGGTTTAGGGTTTAGGGTTTAGGGTTGATGGTTGTGGGTTTAGGGTTTAGGGTTTAGGGTTTATGGTTTAGGGTTTAGGGTTTAGGATTTATGGTTGACGGTTTACTATTTATGGTTTAGGGTTTAGGGTTTAGGGTTTAGGGTTTTAATTTACGGTATAATGTTTTAGGGTTTAGGGTTTAGGTATTACGGTTTATGGTTTAGGGTTTATTGTTTAGTGTTTAGGGTTTATGGTTGTGGGTTTAGGGTTTAGGGTTTATTGTTTAGTGTTTAGGGTTTATGATTGTGGGTTTAGGGTTTAGGGTTTAGGGTTGTGGGTTGTGGGTTTAGTGTTTAGGGTTTAGGGTTTAGGGTTTAGGGTTGTGGCTTTAGGGTTTAGGGTTTAGGGTTTAGGGTTTACTGTTCGGGGTTTAGGGTTTAGGGTTTACTGTTCAGGGTTTAGGGTTGTGGGTTGTGGGTTTAGGGTTTAGGGTTTAGGGTTTAGGGTTTAGTGTTTAGGTTTTACGATTTATTGTTTATGGTTTAGGGTTTAGGGTTTAGGGTTTAGGGTGTAGGGTTTATGGTTTATGGTTTATGGTTTAGGGTTTAGGGTTTAGGGTGGTGGCTTTAGGGTTTAGGGTTGATGGTTTAGGGTTTAGGGTTTATGGTTTAGGGTTTAGGGTTTAGGGTTTAGGGTTTAGGATTTAGGGTTTAGGGTTTAGGGTTTAGGGTTTAGGGTTTAGGGTTTAGGGTTTATGGTTTATGGTTGACGGTCTACTGTTTATGGTTTAGGGTTTAGGGTTCAGGGGTTAGGGTTTGTGATTTACAGTATAATGTTTTAGGGTTTAGGGTTTAGGTTTTAGGATTTAGGGTTTAGGGTTTATTGTTTAGTGTTTAGGGTTTATGGTTGTGGGTTTAGGGTTTAGGGTTTAGGGTTTATGGGTTAGGGTTTGGAGTTTAGTGTTTAGGGTTTAGGGTTTAGGATTTATTGTTTATGGTTTAGGGTGGTGGGTTTAGGGTTTATGGTTTATGGTTTAGGGTTTAGGGTTTAGGGTTTACAGTTTAATGTTTATGGTTTAGGGTTTAGGGTTTAGGGTTTAGGGTTTAGGGTTTATGGGTTATGGTTTAGGGTTTAGGGTTTAGGGTTTACGGTTTATGTTGCACCAACTTTAAATTTTTGTCTACTAAAAAGGACACATATTCATCAAATCTTCAATCTGAAATTATATCCAACGGTCGTTTTCGAAGACTTCACTAGAAAGTCCACCTAAAAGTAACTCCTGTGCATTATGCTTAAAAAATAACGTAACCAGATTCGTGGGCAATGGTGCTCATAACCGGGAGAGAACTAGATGCTACTAATCCGCGCACGATAGTGGAAAGTAACCTCAGCCACTAATTTCGTCGTGATGCGCCCGAGGCGAAACTTTATGTCGCGCTGACCTAGAGCATGGGTAGCTGCAGACGAGCAGGTGTATATGTCAATTCGGGGTATGGGACAATACGCTTTCTATAGATATTTATGCTTTAAACAATAATGGTACAACTTTGGACAAAAGGTTAATACATACGCTGTGAAGGGAACCGGAAGGAAGCGAATGTATTACCCATTTTGGCTTTGTCCCATCTCCCAACGAATGCCTTTTGACGGTTTACTTGTGTAGGAAATTCAGCATTACGCCCATCGCATATATAGCGCGCAGTCCCATGCCTCTACGATATAATGAATTAAAATAATGATGGCGAGGGGGGTGGGGAAGGCATGGTGTGACTTAGCGCCTGGGTGGAGGCCACTCGATAGTTTTGGATTGATTTGACCGCAGTGGTCACAGCATAAGAAAGGGACTTTTATAGTATAGTGTCACTCAGAACTTTCACTTTTGGATACGGAACACACCATAAAACGAGCCCAAATAACAATGTACCATACGAGTGAAAGATTTGTCGCGAGTTTGACGATTACAACAGATAGTCGTGACTCCATCCACAACACCCGAGTACCATTAACATAGACGAATCACACTCCGTAAACGGAGGACAAAGCCGTGGGCATTTGCAAGTTCCTTTGCATTTAAAATAAACCCACCTACCGTGCTAAACCATCAATATTCGAAACACAAAAAAAAAACAAAAACAATGGGCGACGGTGAAGCACACTCCGACGGTGACACACACAACAGGTTAGACAGGTTTCATTTATGACTTTTAGAATACAACAAAACGCAGTACGTTGCATATGCATGGTAGACGAATATTCGCATTAACAGCCACGTACGGGGTACATGCAGGGATGTATGCGAAGAGGTCCACGACGCAGATACAGTTGAGCAGTCGCAGCCCCGGCAAGCGTTTGAGGTAAATCTTCTGCTCAGGTGTACTTCACACATTCTTTAAACAAATAACTGAGTTGATTTTGTTATTTTTTTTAATATGTAGCTCCCCGATGGACCCAAAGCTGACTTCGAAAACTCAGCCGAAGCTCCACAGCCGGATGATGTTAATGCGGTCAAAGTGACCAGATCCAGTCGGAAGAGGACTGGTCGTTTCCGAAGATCGGTCTCATCGTCAAGGACTTGATGAGGGGCTTCGTCGAAAAGGTTCTAGTTAGGTTTTACTCCTTGCCCATGTATGTAACATGTCATGTAGGTTTTCCTTATACTAAACCGGTTTAGCATATTCTCCGACAGAGGGATCTCGAGAAGGAGACCAACAACGCAGCTGCGGCAATCTCCGAGAAAACCATCGTGTTGTTGGATTCCGATGGGGAGACAGATGAACAGTCAACCCCGCAGTCCATGAAAGTTGCATCTGGCATCGCTAGTGGAACGAAAATTGTCCCAGATCCGCCCGAGAACAGTACTCCACCCCTTGCAGGAACCGACAGCATCATGAGAAAGTTGTTTCGCACACCACCATCGGCAACAAGGAACGCCAAACGGCGACGTTCCGGTGATGGAACTGACAGTTCTATGCGATCTGGTTCCAGCAGGGAAAAGTATGCCCATTCAACGAGCAAGAAGGTAACTAATCGGTAAGTTTGTTTATCGAAAACTGCGCTAACATACTGATGTTTGACAAACATGTGTCGCAGATGAGGTTCAAGATCACTCCTGCCATGGACTTTAACAACCGACAGTCGGCCTTATTCGCGTACATCTTCGACGGAAACCTTGATCCATGGTAAAACTCGAGCTTTGTTTTCTTTCAACCTGCTTATCGCAGTTATTTTAAATCGTTAACACTTTCCTCTGACTATAGCGAGGAACTTGTCCGTATTGGAGTCAAGTCCGCGGATAGGGTTGATTTACAAAGCTTACTACCGGGAAATGACGATGATGACAAGGTATGGCACCTATTTATGCTTGTTTTGAGTGGAAAAAACACATATATGGTGTTGCGAGACATCGTCGGGGTTTTTTGTTTATTTTATATTTTTGGCTATTCTTCGTTACCAGATCATCCATCTGGTTGCCATGACTATGACCGGTGCTGAGATACTTGCCACGTCACCCGCGTACTGGTGCTTACCACCGTCTGTGTCGGTAAGCTTGTCCTGATCTGGCGTTGGTACTCGATACGAATTATTGCGCCGTTAACGGTCTTTGACAGTCGTCGACGCACTGACATTTATAGAACATAACTTATTTAATTCGTTAGCGTTGTCTGTATAGGATGATATATTGAACGGGGAGACGACAGAGTTAATGCTCAACCGTTACATGGAGAACTGGATGCGGCCATCCAAATTCCTTGAACTTGTCTGTTGAAGGACAACTTTTGGTTCATCGAAAACTAAACCAGGAACAAGTGTCTTCAGTGGAATAACTATACGTGTTTATCTTGTGCAGATTTATGTCCCCATGCAGGACGCGCTGGGCCACTGGTTTTTGATGCTCGTGTCTCTGAAAGACAAGGCAATTTACAACCTTGATTCATCGCCGAACCAGTTCGAGACGCCTCACCGGGAAGACCGGATTCGGAAAACGGTTAACTACAACTATGATTGTAGTCTTTACTTTTAATTTGGCATACTGGCATAGCATGCAACACGGCGTGCATAAAAGCGTTCTAATTTATATTCTGCCGTCCGTGCAGGCAAGGGTGTTGTACAACGTGACACAAGCACTTTACGAGAAGCACTTTATGCCCTTACCAAGCAACTTCGGAGATTTCCCGATAAGGATCCCCATAGGGATACCTAATTGTGGGCAGAGGTACGTTATCAGCAAATAAAACATGCACGTATCACAGTGATGATTTTCACATGTTATCCATAATACGTACTGACGGTTACTGTCTATTCGTCGGATCAACATTCAGCATGAACTCAGGGATATGGGTCATTGGGTGGCTCAACATGGGGGACAAATTCAACCCGATCATGGACGGGATTGTAAGTACGCTAAAAAAAAGTAGTTTACGGATATTAAATTATAGGGGCACAATAAACCCGATCGTTAACTATTTTGCAGTTACGGGAGAACGAGATCAGGGTAACAACTGCGGTGAACCTGACCAGCACACCATTCAACAAACTCCGGGACCGTGTATTGGGCAAGGCAGAGTTATGGAGGATGAAAACAAAGAAGAACACCTAAGTCCACCGGCTGGTACTGCATTGCCGACATGGTTCAACCAGATGTCACGCTTATGCCCCCATGCCAGAGGTGGTATTACGTTGCTTTCTTCTTTAGTCCTATATTAGGGTACACTGCGACCACGTGTGGCGATTCAAGTTTATGTTACTCGCAAATTAAGACTTTCTGTGTTTACGGCCGTTCGTTTCATGTTTCCTCTTTCGTGCATGTACCCCTATTGCAATTTCCAGGAACGATTTTCTTTAACTATATTTATACATATGAATGCGATGATGATTAGTTAGCGTATTTTTTACTTAACTTTAATTTTAACGCTCCTAGCCGTCGACTAAATACGCACCAGCGCGTAACGACAAATCTAATAAATGCCATCAATTAACAATGTTATTTCTATTTACAATGCAAGTTTGTAGAATCCCTTTCCGTTTTTATTTTTTTGGAAAACTTAATTGGATTTTTGCCAACGAAATGATGCGTCGGTTAAGTCCGAGGGAATTGGATTCCAAAGGGCGACCCTTATCCATAAATATACTAGCATTCCTACTCTCAAAACCACTGGTCAGTGGATAACATCCTGTGAAGTATATACACTAGCAGGCCCCAGTCCAAGCGAAAGTTTTAATGGAGCGTTTATGTAACGCCTCCGAACTACCCCGCGACATTTGGGTAGCCATAGCCATTAAAGTCGCAACGACATCGATTGAGGACCTGTGCAGGTTCCGTATGACGTGTTGCATTGCGCGCGATGTAGGCGACGACGATACTGTGCTCAGGATGGTTGCCATACGACCTCCGAATGACGTGAATTGGGTGTGGATACGGGACCCTATTGGGCGAAGATTTTTCGAGAGGTGCATTGAGATTGGTCACCCGGAACTTCTGTTTCGGGAGGCGCTGCGGGAGCTCTACATAAGACGTAACCACGCCGTCAGATGGGAAATGCTGCAAAATGCAGCAAGGAATGGGCTGGACGCCGCCAAGTACGCACTTTCAATGGAGTTGCTCCTCCGAAGGGACAACAGAGACGCAAAAAAAGAAGGTTTGGAACTATTTCGCACGCTCGAAGCGGGTAACTTACTCCCGGCATGTTACTCGAGTTGCTTCGCAGTCCTCACAATTTCTTGGCCAGATGAAGTCCAAATGCCGGATAAGGGAGAAGAACATACAGTATGTGAGTCCACCAGATGCCTGACCCGAGGCCACATGGGTCTTCTCTATGACTACTGCCGAAGGGCGGCAGAGCGGGGCTCCATCCACGGTGTCGGAGGCGCCAACCATATTCGGTGCATTCGTTGTCGCGCCGACTACGAGGTGGAACGATTCGTTGACATAGCTAGGGTTTAGGATTGTTATGCATATTAGGTTTATTATTGACATATTATATTTCGGTTTAGTATGGACGTATAATATTAGCTGTTATCTTCTTTATTACCATATAAATGTTATTTACGTAAACGGATACTTATTACATATAGATATCTTAAAATTATAGTTAAAGAACAGGAATTTTGAACAATCTCTAAATAATGTCAATTAATATTATTAAAATATTACACTTAACTAATAACATGAAATTATGATATAACAAAACATAAAGAGGGAAAAAAAATAAATTTCGGAATCCCCAAGCGACGAAACGGAAAAAACCTAACTTTAAAGGGAAGTTACTAACCGGTTAGTTAAACATAAATGAAAAAAAAATAAAAAATATGAATACAAGGGACGTGTTGGCTAAGGAACCCTTCTGTGAGCCGACGGGAAACTCAACCGGCAGGCTACCTAAACGACGTGATTGTAGCTGACTAGGTGTAGATGAACGGTACACAACCGATGGGATACCATCGCACACGGCACCGGGTGACTATATATACACCGTAAACAACAGCCATTGAGATAACTGACTGGAGCCTTTCTGTTATCCAGTACTTACATATAACCGACCATTTATCTATCCTGTGAGGGCGCTCAATACTAGGGGAGGAGATGTATCGTCCGACAGGCCCGGCCAACCTTCCCCACGATGTATGGACCTTAATTGCTGGAAGGACCGCAACACAGTCCGTCAGGGAGTTGTGCAGTCTCAGAATGTCGCGCACCGCTGCACGTAATGCAGGGGATGAGGATTTCGTTTACAGATGCGCCAACATTCCAATTTGGGACCAGCGATGGTGGAGTGTGAGTCCCATGCACCAGTCGGGAAGAAACTTCCTAGCGCGATGCAGGCAGAGTGGCCACCTGGAAGTTCTGTTTCGGTCTGCTGTGTCTGACCTTTTCCTAGGCGGGTGTCGTTTTGCGGGGATGGAAACCATGCACGTTGTCGCAGCCCAGGGCCATTCGGCAGCCCAGTACACAGCGGCGATGATGCTGATGCTACGCGACGACGCCGAGTCAAAGAACAAGGGCTTACAGACATTTCGTGGGCTTGAGGCGGCCGGTGCCCTGACACACTGCAAATTGGTGTTCCGCGGCGTTGTCCAGGGGACGTGGAGACACCTGCGTCGCCTGCCAAGGCTAAACGAAGAGAATCAAGTCTGTTCTTCGCATGGATGTCCAAGCCGTGGAAACATGAGTGCCATTTACCGCCATCAACGCTATGGAAGGGGGTGGGACGTAAACGACGGTGACGGAGGTGCTGCTCATATTCCGTATGTGCATTGTAGGGCTGATTATGAATTGATCCTGTTTGTCCACCTCTTTGACTGATTGGATAGGATTGGGTTCTGAATATTTTTTTGGTTATCCTACGTAATATATCTATTATCACTATTATGTAATAATTTCTCCAACTGTTTGACTTGTTTTGCCTTTTTGGCACTGTTTGTCTCGTTTTGCCATCATTTTTATTTTTGTGTTTTCCGCGTAGTATTAAAAATTAAAGTTATGGAAAATACAATTCTTTTTATGAGATCAACACAAGTCATGTCTGCCACGTTATTCATAGCAGTCCATAGACCTGCAGCCCTCCCTGCCTACTCTAACGTCACATTGCCAAGATTTGCAATCATAGCGGATTTTGCGCAATCGATGCAGCCTAAGTTTTCCCAGGCTTTTTCTTCGTTTATCGATAAAACTACCAGGTGCATTATTATCTTCGTTTTCTCAAGGAATACCATACGTACATTAATTAACCACAATAAAATGTATTAATTTATTTATTATTAACTTAAATTTTTATTTTCATTAATGTACATCAATGCACAAGTCCGTCACAATTCATAACCATTCGTTATACTTATCCATAACCACTGCCGGGAGAAAAGTCATAGCTTCAAGGCCGTTATCGTATACCAAACCTCCGGGTCTTCATCCGACAAAATGTCGCGCGAATCCCTCG
This sequence comes from Arachis duranensis, assembly GCF_000817695.3. NCBI lineage: Eukaryota > Viridiplantae > Streptophyta > Magnoliopsida > Fabales > Fabaceae > Arachis > Arachis duranensis. The sequence continues at coordinate 69,486,809 of NC_029772.3, read as the reverse complement.
ACGACCACGCCATTAGTCCGGGCGATCTCGAGGAACACCCGACCGCAGACCTGATCAACACCCTCCAACAGAGGATGAGGTTTCTGAGTGATAGTCTTCGTAGGACACGGGACGAAGCAAGGACGGCCAGGATCGAGGTAATCACCGCGAAAGTCAGGGCTAGTATCAGGAAGCATCAACTGGAACAAGGCCGCCGGTTGGAGAAGAAGTTGCGCACGGAGATGGAACAGCATCAAACCACCATTCGCGAACTCGAAGACAAAGCAAACGCTTTGAAAGCGGAAATTGCCGATCTTCGTCGAAGGGAACAGCAACAGATGGCACCGTGGCGTGAAATGGAATGCAGGCTTGAGGTTGTGGAGATCAAGGTAGGTTTATTGGTCCGCCAACTGTATGGTCAACCTGCGGCAACGGCAGACGGATCTGAGTATCAGGAAACCGCCGGGCAGAATGGAGACGATGTCGGGGCTATATGACCCACGGCATCTACCTTCCAAGTCTTTATTTGCTGTGTTTCCGTATTTCTGTAGCTGTTCTTTTCATGTTCTGTAACCCCTGCGTAAAACTCGATTTTCTTAATTATATAATTTCCGCAGCGTTTGAGTTATTTTTCTTTCTTTCTTTCTATTTTCGGATGAAGCTATCTACATAGGCGGGCAAACTGGAAATACTCCGTCAACCCCTGTCGGAGTATAGCATCCGCAATGCCTGCTTCAACACAGCGACCGATACTCTCCGGCCGGTCAAGGAAAAATATAAAGGACAATAACGGTATAACACGTAAATCGTTTCGTTGCCCAACATTAGAATACACACTCACATTAGTTAATTTTTACGGCTTAGCGCAAACTCGTTTCGTTGCACAACGTTATGGTTAATACCGGATATTTAGTACATTTAATTTATGTACTTAGACCCATATTTACCTATACGTACAATTAGAAGTGGCATCCTTTTGCCAAACGCCGGTGGGCAGTCTGGATTTCTTTTTCCAGCTTGCGTAGATATCCGGAAATGAGAAATGGGAATTGGGAAACGTGAATGACATTTTTGTTGTTTGCAAATTTAATGGAGCTCGTCGATAATCGTTAATAATGGAAAACGTCAAATAAGAGAGTTAAATACATGTCGTATTCTGTATATTTTGGAATATTAAACCGATTAAAAAGCGTCAGTGATCCCATCAAATTAATTTATCGAATAATATGGTAAATTTTTTATTTTCGGTTAATTGCATTAATTTTTTATGGTTGATTTGACAAAACAAAACTCTTTTCTTCATATTTCTGTACACCACACCCCTACACCTGATCTTAGCATCCCTGCACACCTGCTTCTGAACCTAATTCGGCTTGAGGTACACGTTAACTCCTGAGCGTGGCGTCCGCGTGACAGAAAACCTCTACCTTTCCACTTCCACTACTGAGCATCCAGGCGAGGGAAAACCTATAATCCAATTCGCACCATTGAGTTTATACCTACGCGCGAAGACGGAAACAGAATAAAAATATATTATGAGGATAACCTTGATTATAGTTAACAAAATTGGAGATAATGCATCATACGGTAACACGACTCACGAGAATCGTAAACGACAAACCAGGAAAACAGAAACCCCAACAGGAACACCCGAACCTCGTAATCGGCCAAACACTGCACACAGGATACCCGGGACAAATCTTCCGCATCACCCGTGAAGCACGTACAATCTCAAAATATTTAAGTCCCTTTCGCACGAGCACTTCGTCTTCATTGCCAATAGAGAGTAGCAGCATCGGACCCATGTAACAGCCCTCCAACTCGTCCCCGGTTACACCAACGGAGTCACCAAACAAACAGAATTCATTCATCTCCGCCCGGAGCATGGCACCTGGATTTCTTGCCTCGGCGCATCGTTCTATGAACATATGTTTAGGTAGGCAATGGTTGTCTTAAAAGGACGCAATCGGCAACTCCTTCATCGACGCCTCCTTGTAAACAGCGTCGGACCTCGCTGCACCCAGAAACACCTTGCAACTAACCTGCACGTTGAACAAATCCTTAATTAAATCCAACGCAACCCAAGTGGCAATCCTGACCGTAGGTTATACAAAGTATAAAGAGGACACACGACCACTAACGATACGTTCTGTGCTGTTAGGAAATATATTTTTTTTAATTGGTTCAGTGCCTCGTTCGTTTCTCAACCGATGGTTCTGGAAAAGATAAGATAATTAATTAATAAGGGACGAACGAAATACTAATGTGCTTTCCAATTCAACTGATTTGGTTTTACGACGCACAAATTTAATGTTGACTTTTCGATTCTTGTGTTATTTTCATGACAAGCTTAATTGCGTTCCTTAATTGCTAATTGAAGAAATGTTAACTGTTATCGTTTACTTTTTTTTCAAGCGAAATAGCTTAAATTAATGTCTTATTTTCGTGAATAAACCCCATCATTGACACGTTATTTGCGTAAAAAACCCATCCAAGCAACTTTATACTATATATATGTATACGTGCCCGTTATTCAAAACCCCAAACCCTACTAACTACTAACCCTTCCTCACTTCTTCTTTGCCGTAACTCCTTCTCTCAACTCTCAGTCCACCCTTCTCCATAACTGCCACTATGTCCTCGTCCTCTTATCCCGAGAAAATGTCGGAGCAATCAATCACAGATCACGCCATTAGTCCCGAGGACCTCGTGGAACTCTCCATCGACGCACTTATCGACATCATCCGCGTAGATGAAAAGTCCGCAGATTCTGATCTCGTTGCGGCGGCACTAGTTAAGAGGGAGGAGATCTTAAAGGCTACACTTGTAACCACCAATGCAAAACTGAGGCAGGCAAAGGTGGAGCTGATGGCCTCCAAGTTCGTCTTCGAGGCAAGGAAGGATGAACTGGAGAAAGAGGTGCAGGAAAAGCGACGGCTTGAAAAAGAATTGAAAATAGAGAAGCGAAAAAATGACGCACTCCTTCAACAGTTGGTTCTCACTGAGAAGGAATTACAGGCTGAAAGTGCCAAGCGCCATGAACGAGAAGAGGTTGAGTCTCTTCCGTGGTCTGACCTGGAACGCCGGCTGGACGTTGTGGAGGAAAGGCAAAAGTTCTTGCTCCGTCGTCGTCGTCGTCGTCATCCGGCCGGGCAGAATGAAGACGGTGCCGGAGGTAGTTGATGGGCTGCACATGCAAGATATCTGAATGTCATGTTTTCCGCCAAGGCCTTTATGATCCTTTTATTTCCTATGTTTGTTCTGTCGCCCTTTTTATCTTCTGCATTGGAACTTAAGCCCGGATAACATAATTATGCATACTTTTCTCTGTGTTCTTAGCTTGTTGAAACACAATTAGGGATTTACGTTACGACGAAGCCAAACGCTAATACCTAATAAAAACAAATTAATACAGACATGGTGTCCTTTTTTTTATATCATACGAAATACGTCTTTTAAAAACCCTAAACATACATTCAGTGTATTTACATAATAAAAAACTCCTTAAAATGTTGAAGCAAATTTTGTTCATTAAAGGACAGTTGTTGAATCTCTGGCCCTGTTATATTATTCGAATACAATCCCGTGGTTCGAGTTGAGCATACCCACATGATCGTTGTTCAACCTCTGTACAGATTTTATACACCATCGTCAAATATCATCATTGCTCATAAAAAATTTATCCCGTGCCCTTTTTTTACATGACCCCTTTCGGTCAATCCCTATTGCCTATACAAGTTACCAATTTTGCATAAATTCCCTGTCGAGGTCTCAATACGCAGCCCTAGAAAAAATCCTTCCGATGGTGGAAAAGGTTGATCAACTATACAGTCTTATGTCCATTCAAACGTCACTTCAATAGTGCAAAGTCCAAATCATACCCCGGTCAAGAAGAAAGAATTATTCAGACTAAGTTATGGCCAAGATACGACTTAATTACGTCGTCTGTGTACTCCACATGATAATTGATCGAAAAGACTGTTCTTTAACAAAAAAAAAAAGAGTTTGCAAAAATAACGTAAAATACACCATCAGTACGCATAGCAATTAGCATGATCGGCATCTCCATCGTCGGGGTTTATAAAACTACTTAAACGCAATAAGTCCCCAAGAACTTCCGCACCTCGTATTCGGCCAGGCATTGCACACACGCCACACTGGACAGATCGCTGTCATCACCAATGGTCCCACGGGTACGGCAACTACTGGAACGGCATGACACGGACTCTTCTGGGTTCGCCGGGGGTATATCAGACCACGGGCCGGCGAACACCTGCGTGAAGACCTCCCTGCACCTTTTGACTGTGCCGGAGTCACGAACGACGCAAAAAAATTTGAATCCACGGCGGACCTCACCATCTGTTTTGTCACCAAGCGACAGAAGCAGCATCGCAGCGATGTAGCAGGCCTCCAGATCGCCCAACTCTGCTGCCTCGGCCAGGGTCCGCATACCACCTCTGCGGTGGCCACACCAGAATAAATGAGACAACCCAACGCGGAGCATAGCGGCCGGATTCCGCGCTCTGGCGCATCGATGCAGAAATGTCATTGCAGGCGTACCGGAGTAGTCGAGGAAGCAGGCGATCGGCAACACCGACACTAACGTGTGCCTGTACACGGCGTCGGAATTGCATGCAGATGCAAATAACCTGCAACTCGCCTGCATGTTGAACAGATCCTCAATCGAATTCGATGCAACCATCGTCGCAATACTCGACCATAATTCGAGAGGAAGAATATTCGGCAGACACTCGTGCTGAATGGATACCTCCAGTTTCGTTTTGTCCTCTTGGGAACTTCCGGCCATTTGGAGGGACTTCGAGGACGGATTATTGGAGATTACAAAAGGGGGGGTGGACGAATTTGTAGATGCCCTTGTGGCATTTTGCTTTTAATATAATATATTGCCGTTCGGGGGTTAGGGGGAGGGGGGTTGCCCGTGGTTCAGTACCGCATACGTTTTCCTAGATGTTTTCGTTTACCGATGCATTCATATATTATAATAATTATATTGATTAAAGAAGCATTTATCGTAATTAAATCATACGGCAGATGGCGGACGTTTTGCTGGACAGGTAAAGTCCCAGGTCTTACGGGTCAGTGCAACAACGGGATGGAGACACCATAAACCGACGCCTCCCCTCCCCGGCAATGTATGTTTAGGTTTACTATTGTACTGTTTAGTCCCAATGTTAATATTGAACTTTTATGGCCCGTTTTTTTATTTTTTTTAATTTATTCGGCTTGGCCTATTAGCTAATGAAGTTATGAAATAGTGCTTCTATCGAAGGTTATGCGTGTGACCGTTTAAATGTTTGAATACGGTGATATGCATCGGTTCGAATATGTCATTCATCTGGTCCACGAAAGCGGGGATTTACAAGGCCACCCAACCCAAACACCCGACTCATTAACAATGAAATGCATTCATCTTTGGTTACAGCGAAACTTCATCTGAAAGTAAATAGACTAAAGAAATGCAACACCTCAAACTCGGCAAGGCAGTGGACGCAGGACACAGTCGAGGAATCGTTGGTGGCAACCATGGTCCCGCGAGTCGGGCAGACGCTTGACCGGCAGACGACGGGCTTCCCTGGAACCGACGGGTGCACCCCAATCAGCGGATTTGCGAACAACTGCCCGTAGAATTCTCTGCACATTTCGATTTTTCCAGCAGCCAGCACGTTCTCAAACATTTCAACCCCCCTTCCAGCGTCTGCCCCGTCCCCAACACCTGGCGTCAGCAGCAGCATCGCACACATGTAGCGGGCTTGGACATCACCCGCATCGGCGGCCTCAAGCAGGGTGTCGACCCCGGCGACGTGTCGGCCCATCCAACAGAATTCTCTCATCCCTATACGGAATACAGCGCCCGGATTTCCTGCGCGCGCGCTTACATAAAGGAACCCATCCTCAGGACGGTCCTCCAAGTCATAACCGAACACGACGGGTATCTTCGCCATGGAGGCCACCTTGTACACCGCAGACGAGCGGCCTGTGTCCAAAAATACCTTGCAGGTCGCCTGCATGTTAAACAGATCCTGGATCGAGGACGACGCAACCCTTGAGGCAACTCTCTCCCATGTTTCGCGAGGCAGAAGAGTCAGCGGACAGACGCGTGGTAGGACCCTTTTCCCTTTCCCTTTCCCTTTCCTTGTCCCGTATCCGGCCTTCTCTCCTATTCTGCCTTTCTCGGTGGTTGCACTAGATCTCATCCTATTTGATCTAAATTTATTGAATAGGTTGTAGAAGGGGAAGTTCACAAGAGGACCGTCGTTACTATGGATCACCAGATGCGATGAAGGAAAACTGGGTAGTGAACTTATAAACTGCAAAACGGCTCACCAGATAAGTCAGGAACCGTGCCACGCACGCCTTCATTTACGCCCGCTGTAACCGATGCTTCGTTTTTGGGTTTGGCACAGGAATCGAAGACATCTTAAATGTAGGTTTAAAACCTGAACGCTGAAAAATAACTTTAAATTTAAATTTAAAACTACATTAAATTTGTTATTCCTTCTTTTTCGTTAAATATAAATATTTTATTTTTTCAAAAAAAAAAACGACGTACATTAATTACACATTTTCTATGGAAAAAAAAGTATTCGAAGCACCTTCTCACTTTACAGTATAGGGCCTACACTATAGAGGTATACGTGCACGTTAATGACAAACCCTATCCCTCTCAGTGCTTCTTTACCAGGTCTTCTCTATCGTATCTCGTTCTGTCACCTCTCCGTCTATCCTTACCCACCTCCTTATTTCTGCCACCCTCCACTGCTCTCTCCGTTGTGCACTACCGAGAAAATGTCGAAGGAGACCGTCGACGACAACGGCGCCAGTCCCGTCTACCTCAAGCAACAGCCCATGTCCAAACTGATCGACATCATCCGTACAGATGAAAAGTCCCTGGTATGTGACTTCGTTCAAGCCGAACTTGTTAGGAGGGAGGAAATTTGGGAGGCTAGCGTTGAAACAATATCACAGCAACTCTTCAGTGTCAGGTCCGAGAACTTGAAGTTAATGGTCGACGACTGTATGACAAAGCAACCGAAATGAAGGCGGAAAGCTCAAATTGGCGACTCCTGGCAAACAGTGTCGTGGATGTTTTGATAGCCAAGGAGAAATCTTTGTCCCGCCAGGCAGGTGATACGTAAAAATTAAGATTTCACGTAATTACCGGCAAGTATACCGGATCGTATCAAGTAGTAAGACTCACTAAGAGTGAGGTCGATCCCACGAGGATTGGTAGATTAAGCAACTTTAGTTAAATGGTAAGTTTAGTCAAGCGAACATGATTTTGATTTTATGAGCAATGTGACTTTTGAACATAATTATAGGAATTTAAATGGCAATTAAGAACAAGAATGTAGAAATAAAATGGAAGTAAATAACTGAAACTTAAATTGCAAGAAACTTAAATAACATCAAAGATAAATGGCAAGGAATTAAAGGGTGCAGAAATTTAAAGAACATAAAAGTAAATGGCAAGAAGTAGATGAACAGAATGTAAATAACAAGAGTAGTAAATAGACAGAATGTAGAAAGGGATTGGGAATTGGGTAATCAAATAGCTAGAGCAAGAGAAATGAGAGTTAATGATAGAGAGGATCATTAGGGATTAGAGATGTTAGTTTTCATGAATTGATGTTAGTCAAAATCCTTCTCAATCATGGGTATAGATCCATGGCAA
>NC_029772.3:69477927-69478902 GCF_000817695.3 Arachis duranensis | reverse complement strand
ATCAACAATTGCCATGAACAAAAATTAAACTAAGTATAAAGGAAGAAGAAGAAGAATGAAGTGCTTAAAACTTGAAGATGAAGAAGAAAAATTCCAATAGAAAACCAAAGATGAGCTTTCCGGGAGAGTACCCGGAAGTTCTAACCATAAGCTAAGTAAAAGTGCTAAAAGTGTATAAAAATTCTAAGTGTTAAAAAGTATTCAAAAGTCCAAAAGTCCCCTAAAAGTGTACATCAATCTCTTCTATTTATACTACTCCTAAAACTCTTCAGAGATCTTCAATTTGGGTTAGCAATGTGGGCTTTCTCATTGTTGAATTCTTGGCTCAATTGGAAGTGTTGCTAGACTTGAAATGGAAGAGTTCATTCATCATGTTTCTGGCCCATTGGCTTGGCGTTATTGGCACTAACTCCAGGCCAAATGCACGTTGGTAACGTGCAAGACATTTTCCTGGAAGTGAAGTATGAGACTTGGGCGTTGCTAGCCCAAGTTGTTGCCAACAACTTGCTTTTCCTCTTCTTGGCTCTACTTTCATGCTAAATGTAGCCCAGAATTTGAGTGTCAACCTTCAGCCTCAATCTGGACTATTATACATCATCGGAAAGCTCTTGATGTCTATTTTCTAATGCTACTGGAATCACCTCAATTGGACTTTCCTAGCTCAAGTTATGGTTCCTCAAAGAAGGTAAGGTCAAGCTGCCAAGTTGTTGCCAAGTTGTTGCCAAAAACGCACCTTAAACCCCAAGTTGGCAACGTGCTCGTGCCTTACTCTCCCAAGGCAAGGGCTTGGGGCCGGCATTGTTGCAAAACACGCCCCCTATCCAGCACGTTGGCAACGTGCTCGAACCACACCCCAAGGCAAATCTCTAGCCTTCTTGAATTTCACTTCATGTTCTTGTTTTTAGGGCCTAAAGATGACTCTGGTTTGGCTTCAATTTTGTGCTTCACCATAGACTATTATATATGGTTGGAAAG
>NC_029772.3:69474853-69476389 GCF_000817695.3 Arachis duranensis | reverse complement strand
TCAAGTTGTTAAGTGTTGAGACACTCTTAAAGATTTACTCACTCAAGCCTCTTTCCTTAACACATTCAATCACAGGCATATAACATTGAAATTTTGTTTGGATAGTGGTGTCCAGCACCTCTTTGGGTTGCTAAATGTTCTGTTATAGAGCTACTCTTGATTGTGGGTTTTCAATCGATAATCCCGAGTTAGTTAACTCAAGTTACCGGGTGATGAAGCACCCCTCGGATTTACTAGCCCAAGTATATCTCTTAACATCAATCACCACAGACACATATCCAAATTTTGTCATTGATGCCTAGCCTTTCATTCTTTGTACTCTATTTTCTTTATTGTCAAGGTTATTTGTGCTTTTACTGTTAAAGCCTTTGTGATCCTTAACCAAACTAGTCTTGTATAGGCAAGCATTCTTTTGAGTTCATTGAACCTTGATTCTCTCACAATAAATATACTAGCACTTTTCTTATGGGACAACATGATCCTTTTTAAGCTAGATTTCTCTCTGTTCTTGCTCAAACTACATCTTTTATTCCAATGACAAGTAAAAGTACTAAAGACAAGCAACCATTCCAAATCTGTGAGTGGTGATGCATGGAATGGGCAACATAAAAGACAATGCTTCAAAAAGAAAATGCATCCTAGAAGGTATACCATATTTCAGACATACATCTTCTTTATTTAATAGAACATAAAGAAACATAAAGAAAAACAAAGGAACTTCACCACCTTTAGTCTTCATGTCCCTTTTCCTTTGCTTGATTCTCCTTGCTTTCCTTTGCCCTATGCATGTTGATTTGTTTTTTCCATGCATAAAGTTCAAAACTCATGTGACTTCCCTTCCTTGTGTATCCGTGACCTCCCTCCAAGATTCCCCATCATTTCTTTCTTTCTTTCATTATATGCTTCCAAGATTCCCCATCACTTCTTTCTTTCTTTCCTGCAACAAAATGCCAAAAGCTTAAGATGGCTTGAGATTCTTAAAGTGACATTAATGGCTAAAAACTTATGATGATGTTCCTATGCAAAATTGACTAAATTAGATTCCCTAATCTATTTTTTTTAGCATTAATAATGCAAGTAAAGACACCAAACTTAGTTTGTGACTAAGTGTTCTATGGGCTTAATTCCAAAGGTAGCCACATTAAGCTTAGTATTTTACTTTCATTACATGCTATTTCACGTTTTTTTTTTATAACTAAAATAGATGACTATACTTTCATAGTTTAGCATTTTCGTGTATGTATGGACACCAAACTTAGTTTGTGGCTAAGTGTTGTAGAACACACATTTGCCATTACTTCAAGATTGGCCACACCAAACTTAGTGCCTTGCATACACCATGTACTAGTCTACTTAATCATTATTGGTTACTAAAATATGAAAATAAAAGACTCCCTGTGCATGGGTTGCCTCCCATGAAGCGCTTGTTTATTGTCCTTTAGCTTGACATTGCAACTTCTTTGCTCATGTTAAGAGTTGCACACTCTCTTCCTTGCTCCAAGGGCCACCAAAATAGTGCTTCACCCTATGTCCATT
>NC_029772.3:69446884-69467490 GCF_000817695.3 Arachis duranensis | reverse complement strand
TTCCTGGCGTTGTTGCCAAACACGCCAATACTTCCTAGCTCAACAACATGCTCGAGCTCCCCTTTGGTGCCAAAATTGCTTGCTACGTTGCCAAGGAACACGCCTTCATAACTTGGAGTTGGCAACGTGTATCTCATTTTCCTGGGCCAAGTTTGCTTGTGTGGCGTTGCCTAGGGACACGCCTATGGTTCCTGGCGTTGGCAACGCCCTCGAGCTCCTCTTCAAGGCTCCATTTGTTGCTTTCTGGCGTTGCCTTGAAACACGCCAATGATAGTGGCGTTGGCAACGTGGTTGAGCTCCAAAACTTGGTGCCATATTTGCTTCCTGGCGTTGCCTTGAAACACGCCAATAATAGTGGCGTTGGCAACGTGGTTGAGCTCCAAAACTTGGTGCCAAAATTGCTTGTGTGGCGTTGGCAACGCCCTTCTAGAGTTGGCAACGCCAACTTTGCTTCCAGGGTTGCCAAGCTTGCTTGGCGTGGTTGTGTGTGGCGTTGGCAACGCCCTCCTCAAGTTGGCAACGCCAACTTTGCTTCTTCCAGGGCCAAGCTTGCCTTGCTTGTGTGTGGCGTTGTCCATAAAAACGCACCATGTTCCCAAGTTGGCAACGCCAACTCCTCTTCCTGGCGTTGCCAAGAACAACGCCCCTTATGTCCAAGTTGGCAACGCCAACTTCTTGCCCAGCTTGCATCATTCTTGCTTCCATGCATCGTTGTTTCATCACCTATCATCAACAAGGGAAATAGCTTCAAAGTCTTGCCAATTCATGCAATAAATTTCATGAGATTTATTCATACTCATTCATATATGCATTCCTTAAATCATTTGCATGAATTAGGCTAGAATCAACATATTCCTTGGTACTCTCATGCATGGAAACAAAACTCATAAAAGGACTTGTTTATTTAGAGAAAATGAGTGAAATTAAGCTAAAATCAACTAAACTAACTAGCTAATATATCAAATATGCAATTGCATCAGCAGGCGTTCGATGACCAAAGCCTTGAATGATCTATCTGGTTTGTTTGTTTCGTCGTCCTTTTGATCTTATGAAAAGCTAATTAAAACTCTGTAGCGATTATTATATCAACTTTCATCGGTTCGTTCTCTGCTTATCGTGAATTGTTTGTTGTTACCCATAACTCAGCCCCTATGCCTGTAATTCACCCAAGTAAAACAAGTCGTTTGAGCGGTTTAGACAAAATTACGGAATTGTCTCGAGCCATTATCATTTAACGTTTACAACTCATGATTCCAGAACATTTCGGCAACTATTTACAACTCATGATTCCAACTAAGATGCTTGGATCAACAAAGAATACGACGGGACTGGTTTAAACAAGTACGTACCTCAGTGTGATTCCCTTATTTGAAAAGTACGCGCTTTTTTGTTTGGGGGGTAGTGAAAAACGTAAACGTACGTGCGTTAATCTGGCGAAACACCTCCCGCCTTTTAAAATTTTTTTATCTTTTTAATAAATAACCCTTAAACCTGATTAGACTGGACATTAATTGGGAATTAATGTGGGTGCAATTACCAAGGGCAATAATCGGATTTCTAAAAAAAGCTATGACCACCGAATGAATTCAAAATTTAAATTATAGCCTTAACCTAATCTTATCAATCGTTCCATTTGAGTGGGTCAGTGAAAAATCCCTTCGTGTTGTCAGCCTTGGCCCGTTGATGGGTGCACGAATTGATGTAGTCGATCGAAGCAGGTAAGTTGTTCATAATTACACTTATTATTTTGTATATTTACGGTTTTTAAATTTTTTTTTGGTTTGGTCATCCTGGAAAATAACATTTTTTCTTAATCTGGTATTGGGCCAGAGAAACTGACTCGACCAAATACGAAAACCCGAACTCGCCAGAAACCCAACCCCTAATACCCGACCCCACTCGAAGCTCCTCTCCTCTTCAGGGACGAAACTTTTTGGCTTCTCCAGGAAGACTTCATGGAAGGGTGATGGCGCACAGTGCTAAGGGGTGGAACTCTGACTAAATTAATTAATTAGATAGGATTCACCCTTCATATCCACTCGATTCACACGTTGTCCACTCTCTTGGTGTTCTCCTAACTAGGAATATCCCCTTCTTCTCTGTTGGTGCCTGGACGAGAAAATGGTACGAGAACACGCGAAAGGTGACGTCGTTAGGGTTATCAAAGCGGCAGGAGATCCGTCGCGACCGATGGTAGGTTAAAGCTTGCTCTTCTGTTCTTTCCATTATTTCTGACTCTCCTCTCCGCATTTTGTTCTATCTCTTACGCCGACTCCTCATGTGCCCTTATATGCAGTGTCTACCGTTACCGAATGGGCTCCTGCCCAAAGATAGCAACCATCTCTACGTCACGGTCGCCGATGGGTCAAACCATACCTACAAGATTGCATTCAGACCCAAGGGGTGGAAAGAGATCACTCTCGGCAAGGGATGGCAAAGGTTCTATCGTGAATACAAGCTACAACCATCTAACATTCTGCTGTTCAAGCACAAGGGCAGAGACGACTTCAGCGTTCGCATCTTTCAGTCACCAGGTGTCGAGAGGACGTATGCTACGTCCGGTGATGAAGCCGTCGACGTCACACCCCCGAAGGTTCGACGGAACCGTACACGCGCTCCTGAAGCGCCCCGGCGTCGAACGGGGTGCATCAATGTCCCCAGGAGCGCAGCTGCAGCTGAGGTGGAGCAGACGTTTTGGTCCGAGCACCCCTTCTTCATCATGCACATCACAAAAAGGCTCTTGGGCACCCACTTCCTGGTAATGGCTTTCCCTCTCCACTATATATACACGTGTTACGTTCTTCAACTTTGGGGACCGCATTATCTGTTTTGTTCCCCTGCTGTGCCCTTTATTAAAAGTAATGTGGCGGCCTACCTGGTCTACATAAAGTGTTGTTCTTTCGCTGGTCCTTACTTTGTTGGCATGTGTGCCCTTCTACGTTTTCCACATCTTCTGTCCTCTGCTGTTGCATAATTGTTAATGGTTGGCTATCTGGTGGATCAGTTGTTGACTTCAGATTCATTACAGAAATTTGTTCGTAATGCATGTTGTTGTTAAATACTTAAATTCCATTGTTTAGGGAAATAAGCACCCAATTGCATGCTAATTGTTCATAATGCCATCGTCAGTAGTTGTCGTTTCATTCTGTTTGACTGCATGCACATTGCATTCATGTTACACATGTCCTTAACTTCATCTCCTTCTCCATTTTGGTTTGCCCAGCCAAATGCGCCTCACTTTGGAGACGACATCAACGATGGTGTCATGGTCACTCTCAGATCGGGGGAGATTTCCGTCCCGGCCGTCTACAGCAAATACGGGGGCAAGAGAAGGAGCAATTGTGGCACCATTAGCCAAGGCTGTGTGGGTTTCTTGCGCAAGTGTAACATAGGTGTGCCCAAGCTGGCCGTCTTTGAGATCTCCAGTACCCACCCAGAAGTGGAGCTGTTGGTCCAATTTCTTGATTTTGAATGAATCCAACTGGGTTGATGAACTAGCTGAGCATGTTATTTTGGATTGCCTTTTCTGATTTGGAAACAACTTTTTCTGTTCTGATTGTTGATGTGTTGCAACTGCTAGACTTAACTCTTTTTGTACATGGTACAATCTTATGACCGGTGTAACTAAGAACTTTTCAAAATATCAGTGTTCCATAGATTACTTTACAATTCCAATTCACACAGCAGCATGGATGCTCTCTACACTAATTTGCAATTTCAATTCATACAGCACCATGGATGCTCTACAATAATTTCCAGTTTAAATATAGCGCGTTACAAAATAAAGTCATATAGCGGCCTGGATATGGTCAAATTGGAAGTATAACAGTCCAAAACAGTTTTCTATAGCTACCTATTGTTTGTCCAAATATAGAACATCACGCATGATCTTCTAAGAAGCTAAAACACCTGCTGCATCACCAAACCTTTGCCTAATTTGAAGACCCACGTTCCCACTGGATTTAGCTGTGAGCGCACTAAAAATAATGACTGGTTACCAAATTGTGCCCTGTGAATCATAATCCTTGTCCAAGGCAACATCCGATGCATCGTCCCATGCCAGCTACAATGATACTTTCAGTTAGCCATGAACTAGGAATCGATGAACAGCAATACATTAATTGAAAAAGACGACTAAACAAATTTGTTGGCAAAGTCTTACCTCATCCTCCGCAGACGAGTCCTCCCTTCTGCCAGTTTCACCTTCGCCCTCACCAATAAAGTATGCTGCACCCTCTTCTGTGTTCATTATGCTGGCGACAAACACCGCACCTCTGCACCCCCTTTCATCGTTTCCTTTCTTTGCCTCTTTCGACACCGGACCAGCTCGTGCGGTGAAAAGGACCACCATACTAGACCATTTATCTAGTTTTAACAACACTTTTAATAGCCCAACACTTGAGCCCAGCATTGGTTTTAGAAAAAATGTGCATCTCAGGGAAAAAAACTACAGAGGCCCATCACGATTGACCCAAGTTCAACCAACTGTGTTCTAACCTAACCCGCCCGACCAGTAACACCATGGGCTTCTCCTTCGTCATCCTGTCGCCCACCATCCCCGCGCCGCTTCGATCCTTCCTTGTTGGGCGTCTCCGGCAAAGCCAGGCATTTAGCCGAAACATCACTCATTGTTATCCGACGGTGACCGTTTCCAGCTCCGGCGAGGACGCTATGCAGATCTTCATCCTCCGAACCAACGAGTCACGACAGAGGCCGCATTTCGGAGAGCAGGCAGCTTTCCAGTGTGACTCCGCGGGAGAAAGCTTCCTGCAACTCCGTTACTCCATTGACGGGTCAGTGACGGATCGCAGCTTATATTGTATGCGTCAAACGACGTCCACGACGCTTTTTCTTCCCTCTCAGCCCTCCTCTATCATGTCTGATTTGGCGTTAAACAGAATCACTAAACAACCATTAATTTAGTTCTTAAAACATGATAAACTAATTCTACATAAACCCAACTAATTTTTTATTGTAACAAAAATAACCAGCTACAAAGTGAAATTTGCAAACTAACCCCTCTGACACACCTACACAACTAACCAATCATAGGAGAAAAGAGAAAGAGTAATCTCTACCATTGGATTAAAAAAATAGAGAGATCCGACGGCCATCCTCAAATGGCGCACCGATCAGCCAAACATAAACATCATGTGCACTGGTGTGCCAAAGCGGTTCGGCACACCAAATCCGCTCCCATTCTTGACAGAGCCTGCGGCACTTTTAGCTTTTGTCTTTCCAATTCACCGTAATGAATAGCATCAGTGAAGATCCAAAGGACACCAAGTCCAAGTAGCATCCCCATGTACGGAGGCAAACCTGTGAGGGCCTTGAACATGGGGACAAAAATCAAAACCCCTAAACCTACTGAGAAAACAAGCTGTCCTCGAGGTGCCATCTGTTCGGAAGCTAAGACATTTGGAGAATCTTGTCCCTTCCCATTCACTTCGCTGTAAATAAAAATAATCAACATCATCTAAACTGTAATGTGTTATGTTATGCTGAATCTCGACATTCAATTAAGCTTTGCTGGCAGATTTTTCTAGAGATAGAAGGATACCTAGTCAGGGACATGAGCGCCAATGGAACAGCTAGAGAAATGGCTGAAGGTACAAACAAACCCTAAAGGTACCTTCATTGTTTGCACTGTAGATATTTAACCATGTATCCACAGCATAGTGGTGGTAACATCACCAATAGGAGTCCATGCACCACTAGCATTTGCAGCTATTACAACAACGGCTCCAAGAATCCTGTCAATAGAATAAACAAGATGTAAAAAATTGATACAATATTTGATAAGATATATTAGAACATGTTTGCAAAATTGGGAAGGAACCACTATGTATAAAACTCAAAAGGAAAGGAAATTTGGAGCCACCTTCAAGCATTGCTCTAGTTCTCTTTCAGATGGGTACCTTCCAGGTCCCTGTTGCATCTCTTTCTTTCAGATGTTGCTCTAGTTCCTCCTCTCTTTGATCTTTTAATCTTTCTTCTGACTGTTCACAAAACTGGGAAGAAACCACGTCAAGAGAAGAAAATAAAACCTTAACAAAACTGATGTAGTTAAGCATTATATTCTTGAAACTAGAAAGAAGGGAAGGAAATGCTCAGTTAATTACTACATGATTGAGTTCAGGGAAAATTTTTAATTGAAAAGCCAAGAATAGTTTTATTTAGTATTTGAAATCAGGTTTTAAAAATTGGAACCAAGTAACCAACTAGAACCTTATTATTTTGGATCTTTCTCACTTATTGGCAAAATCTATTACCAAAATTTATATTAAAGAGTGCTACAGAAACCAATTACCCGCTACACAAACTCAATAAGGATTGGAGGCCCTTCTAAACACCTTCACACAGCACAATACCTTCTATCTGTTCATCAACAAGAACAACCAAATATACTACTTCAGTACTATGTTATGACACTGAAAATTTCTATCTGACCTAGAAAACTAACATTTATACTCACTTTCTCGCTGTCTTGTAAACTTAACTCTATGAAATCCTTGTCATGCTTCTCAGCCAAAGAAGAATGTTAGGGAGAAGAAAACTTAAAATATAAAATATAAAATATATACCAACCGAAACAATAACATAAAAAGGAAAAAGGAAAGAAAAAAGCAGCAGCAATAATTACAGAAAGAAGACAACGAAGTTGTTAATTTCTTTTTAACGAAGAAATGAGTAAAATTATATGGGAATAAACCACTCAAGTGAGGAAAGTTGGAGATTCCATTTTAACAAAGTTTCTTACCTTCCATCTATAGGCAAGTATGGTGCTTGGGCCTCCCATCACCACTGATACTGGATCAGGCTGATATCTGCCCTTGCAAAAATTCAAAAGATACCTCATATTAATGTAATTGTGAGAGAAGAGAAATTATGATTATAGAAGAATTATGGTTTTGAAAACCGAACCGGACCGGCCGGTTCAACCGGATTAACCGGGAATCGGTCACTTAATCGGTCCGGATAAGGTCAGAAACCGTCTGATAAAAAACCAGTTAAAAAAGGTCGAACCGGCAGTTAATCGGTGAACCGGAAGAACCGTCCAGTTTTTTAACGGTTTTTGGTTTAAAAATAAAAGAACAAAATGGCGTCGTTTTGTCTCTTATAAAATTAAAAAAAAAAAAGAAAAGAAAGGCTAACTATACTAACACCCACGGTAACCCACCAGACCCAATTCCCTTCTTTCCAATTCCCTCACTCCCAGTCCCAATTCCCTCACTCCCTAACCCTAGCAGAGCAAACACTGTCGCCATCGTCAGCCCCCATCCCGCCTACTCGTCGTGAAACCCCACTAGCCACCGTGAGCCCTAGACGCCGCCACTCTTTTCTTCCTCCCCTTCTCTGTGCTCGTCGTGAAGCGCCATCAACTGCCGCTACTCTTCTCCTCCTCACTGTCTCTGTGCTCGTCGTGAAGCCCACCTCTGTGATCGTCGTCGTCGGCAGCGACAGAAGGTGCCATCGTTGGCCTTGTTCTCGTCGCCGTCCCGGACGTCTCTGCTTGGCTTCTATCTCTTCAAGCTCGCTCTCTCTCCCTCTCCGATCTCACTCTGTCTCACGCGAAACGCGAACGTCTCTGCTCGCTTGTCCTCCTCGCCGTCACCTCCGTTTAACTGCTCGGCCATCACCTCCTCTCGGACGTCTCTGTTGCTCGGCTGTCTTGTCTTCTCCAGTGAGCACTCCTCTGGTGCTTCTTCAGTCCTTTTTTTTTCTGAAATTAATTATGATTAATATATACTTCTGAGTTAATTATTCTTGTTAATTTGTCTGATTTTTGATAATTTTTTTTAAGTTAAATTTTTTAAAATAATTTTGTTGATTGTTGATGGTAATTGTTAATTCTGGGCTAATTAGTTGTTTTCTGAGTTAATTTTTTTCGCTGTTTATTGTTGTTAACAGAGCTGGATTATTGTTGTTGTTTTGTTCTGACCTCTGGTTAATTATTGTTGATTATTGGTAATTTTTTGAGTTATTTTTGTGTTATTTTTTCTAATTCTAAGTTAATTTACTAGTTGTTGGCTTGTTGCCAAGTGAAATTAGTTAAACTTAAAAAAAACTTGGCTTGTTAGATTGATTCTGATTTATGAGCTTTGTTTTATTATACTAATTTTGATTTTTGAGTTGTTGGTTCCTGATTTTTTCTAATTCTTACTAATTCTGAGTTGTTGATGGTACTTTGCTGGGAATAAATGTGTCAATATGCAATTGAGGATTTATCTATGATTTGATATTGGAAGAAGAGTTTTCAATGGATGATCTTGTTATGAATGAATGATCTTGTTTTCAATTGAAGATAAGTGTGTGTTCAATTGTTCAAGCTCATTGTTGGTCCAAACCCTGTAACAGAACTTTGCTAGGAACAAATGATTATATTTTCAATGGATGCTAATTGCTTGTGTGGTTTGTTTGTTACAGAAAGTACAAAAGTTCTTTTGCAATTTGATATCCACTCAAAATCTGCTTTTCAGTTTTTATTTTTTACTTTGAATGCTATATAGAATATTTTGGATTATGGATTCTGTAATTCTGGATTTTTGAATGTTACATCAAATTTTGTAATATGGATTGTCTTTATGATAGGAACAATGGAATACTTAATGATGATTATGATTATTAATGAGTAGTGTCTTTATTTAGTTGAAAACCTGTTTAATTTTTGAATGCTATATTCAATTTTTGATTATATATTAAATTTTTTTTATAATTTTACTGTATATTTAATTAAACCGGTTCGATCACGGTTCGACCCCAGTTGGACCATTGAACCATTGAACCAGTTACTTGACCGGTTCAATAACCAGTCCGGTTCTCGCAACCTTGATGATTATATTCACCATTTCGTATTTACACATTTTGTATATATTGTCTCTTTTAGTATATAAAGTGACAGGAAGACAAACAAAAAATGTAAAATATTTCTCTTTTAATATTAAAAACAAAGAAGTTTGTACACTTAGGGTTAAAAGAAAAGGAAAATGATACAAATACAATTTCTCATCATAAAAAGCTTACATCATAAAAACCTTACCAAGTTCATTGATGAGGAAACAAAAAGAAAAGCTTACCAAAGTGCATAAATTAGTGAATTACCTGAAGCTACTTTAGGCTCATCTATTTCTTTGACTTTCTTCTCAAGTAATTCAAAGTCAGTTTTACCATTCTAAGGCAGCACTATCTCCAATCAAACCATTAACTCCCAAAATTAAAAAGCATTAAACAGAGAGGAAGAATTTTTTTTTAAAGAAAAATGTACCTCTATCTGAACACCTAGGTTAGTGTCAAAAATCTGGTCGCTTTTTAACAAACTGAGCAAGGGAATCATCCTTTGGTCAAGTATAATATAATGGAAATTAAAAAGAAAAAATTAGTATGATTTATGAGTGAAGTTTTGACATGGAGTCTCTAGATCTAAATTAGAAAAATATTGATAAATAGGTGTAAGCAATGGTACCTCAATTAACTTAGCAGCATTCTTGAATCCACGAGCCATTGTGTCCATTCCAACAATGTGAGCTATGAACAAGTCTTCAACATCTGTACTTTCTCTCCGCCTAAATTATTTGGAAGAGAAAAGGATTAAACTAGAACTATTCGGATTAGTATACACTATTTCATAGTTTGTATCTGTGCATAGATACTATTTCATGGTTTCCACCAAATTCCGCAAATGAAGGATTGACTTATTCATTTCTGTCCCAGAAACATGTTCTTTAAAATTATATGTAGTAGACAATTCAGAATAGAATTTAAATGCATACTTTCTCCTTTGGAGTGAGTGCATCAGGTGAACAATAATTTTGCCCGTTGAATACTCCTACAAGGATGTAGATGGAATTGAATAGCAGGACTATAGGTTATTGTGTCGCACAATAGCTATAGAGCTTGTGATCATTTATCACACAAGTCTTGGCATGGCTAGTAATTGCTGTCCATGACTTAATTGGAATGCTGCCACACTTCTGCATCTCAATGAAAAATTCTTTAGCATTTTATGACATTCCATAATCATAAGAAAATAAAAAGAAACAAGATTTATTACCACATAAGAATTCCATGGGAAGAGAGCCGCTTGTGGATTTTTTCATCCTTTGCAATTTTCTCCAAACGCCGTATATCATCATTCAAGTATGGAGGGTAGTGTTTCTTGTAAGCTACAACAAAAGACATCACAATATCACATGTAAGTTTGTGCACAATGATCCCAGATGAAATAATTATTCGGTTTTAAGACTCACATTCTCCACGATTATCTTTGATGACGAAAGGTTCACTTGTACCTTCCTTTATGCTTGCTCGAGAGGAAGTTGATTCAACAACTTTGGCTCCTAATTTGAACTTTCTGCTTCTCAACCATTTTGAATTATCAGTTAAGGTAAGTTTCTTGTTGCTCTACATGATTAAATATAATAGAAAATAAAATATTATAAAATGAATACATACTTAATGCATTATTTATAACAAATGTATATGTATGACATAAGCTAGAAGAAAAAGGATGCTTAATGTCAAATTACCTTAGTTTGAAGGTCTTTAGCAAGAGCCACCACTTCATCCAAGCTTTCATTAGCTTCCTATGACAAACTCAACCAGTGCAATAATCAGAGGCAGATCATTATTAATTAATCAATGACAAACTATGACAAATTTAAAAGATTGAGTGATCACCTCCAAAGTTTGTCCATCAAGGGATATATCCCTATCATGGAAACACAAAAACTTAGAACCAGAGATAACCAAAATCAGAACCAGAAATAGAACAAGAATTTAGAAAAGAAGCAAGAATAAAATTAGAACAGATAGAACCAAAAATTAAAACCAAATCAGAACAAAACCAAAATCCTTAACAAAAAATCAGTACAGAAATCAATGGCGGTGAATCTGTTGAGGGTAAGCCCACAAATAGGAACTAGTTTGTTAGACTAGTTGGTTAGTTACTAAAGGAGAAAAATCTATTAGTTCTGTTTCTCCACCTCAGCAGCTCACCTAACCTCTCTGCTCTATAGAGATGTATATATACAAGTGTATGCTTCATTGTATGATATGAGATATAGAAAATAGAATCAATTCAGTTCTGAATAACAAACTCTCCTCTTTACACAAACTCTCCTCTTTACACTGAATTGTTAACAACAAGATTAGTTTCTTTGATCTGAGTCCTTTCTACTAGAACTTCAACTGATGAAGTCATATTGAGTCAATTCTTTCATGTAACATGGTATCAAGAGCAAGGTTGTGAAGATTCATGGTGTTTCTTCTTCCGAATTCAACCTCAACTATCAAGAATGCCCTGGTTCCAATACAAGGCAAGCTTGAAGAAAATAACTTCTCTACATGGCAGCAAGCTGTTCTTCTCACCCTTGAAACCCTTGAACTTGAAGATCATTTGGATCCTTCAAAAATCCCTTCCGAATTCGATCCACAAGAACCTGTGCAAGAAAAGGCAGATTCAGATTCAACAAAACTAGCTACTCCCTCTAAACCTCCAGCTACTCCTTCAAGCAAGAACGAATCCAGTAAATTCAAAGAATGGAGGTAGAATGATAAAGCCCTCATGAACTGGATATTGGCTTCCATGTCGGTAACATTCAAGCATAAGGTGGTAAACTGCAGACACTTTTATGAGGTATGGAATGTCATTCACTCTTATTTTACTACATCCTCAAGAACTCGAATCCAAAGCCTCAAAACACAACTTCGATCGGTCAAGAAAACTTCAAGTGTGACTGAATATCTGGCTAGCATTCGAAAACTTGTGGATTCTCTTTTAGCCATTGGATATCCTCTTACTGAGGATGATCATATTCAAGCTATTTTGGATGCCCTCACAGAAGAATATCATGGATATGTTACCTCGGTAATGTCACGGATGTCAAATTTCATAGTCCAAGAAGCTGAGTCTTTTTTACTTGGCTATGAGGATTTACTCGAAAGATACAAGAAGTCTGATCAGGGAATTGCACTAGCCAACTTAGCACAAACACCTTCCACTCCATGGTATAATTTCAATAGAGGAACTGGTGGAAGAAGAGGGCGTGGAGGTAGGTTTGGCCGTGGTGGAAGGTTTGGTACTCAGTGACCATAGTGCCAATTATGTGGCAAACTTGGCCATATGGTGCAGAATTGCTTCTTTCGATATGATCCTCAGTACCAGAATTCAAGCTACTTTGTAGCCTCCACTCCCCAATAACAGAACTCCACTACTTCTGCACAGTCTAACACACCACCCCCAGCACAAGTTCCTTACAGTAATTCGTTCCCACCACCACCTTCCTCATCATTTCATCAACCAAGAGCCTATC
The DNA here is from genome assembly GCF_000817695.3 of Arachis duranensis. Lineage (NCBI taxonomy): Eukaryota > Viridiplantae > Streptophyta > Magnoliopsida > Fabales > Fabaceae > Arachis > Arachis duranensis. The sequence continues at coordinate 69,455,179 of NC_029772.3, read as the reverse complement.
TTTCTACAAATTCAGCTCTACCAGACACTGCATGGTACCCTGATTCAGAAGCTAGCCATCATCTGACTGCTGACCATGCGAACCTTCTCCATACATTAGACATTTCAAATTGTCCAGAACAAGTCTTTGTTGGTAATGGCCATGGGATTCCTATTCTGCACCATGGCTCATCTCTTCTTTATGATAAATGTCAAAATATATGCTTTAAATTAAATACTCTTTTACATGTTCCTAATATCTCTCAAAACTTATTAAGTGTTTCTCAATTTGCAAAGGACAATCATGTCTTTTTTTAATTCTGGCTTGATTTTTGTGTGATTCATGATCAGGTTACTCGGGATCATCTCCTTCAAGGAATGGATAAAGGAGGAATCTATTGTTTTGATCAATTAGTTGTTCCAAGAAATGGAGTGATAAAATCTACTATTGCTAGTCCTAAGGCCTTAGTTAATCAAGATAATTTACACAGATCTATTACATCTTTTAATTCAGTTGCTCTGTGTAATAATCAGATTTGTAATGCTCTTAATAAAGATCTAAAGATGAATAACAATAATACTCATTCTTCTCCTATTCTTACTTCATCTCTCCATATCAATCCTGATCCCTTATATGACAAGCATAAATCCCCTTATACTGCTCTTAATACTGTTGCCTCTAATGATGCATTGTGTGGTTATTTTCATGCCCCCCGTTCTGTTTATGACTGTTTTACTAATACAACAAAGCCATTTAGATATCTGCAATATAATCACACTCCTACTGCATTCACCAACCATTGATCATTGGAAAGCAGTCAAACGGATCCTTAGATATCTTCAAGGTACAATTCAAGATGGCTTAGTGTTTTCCAAATGCATTGACTATCGTATTCTCTCCTTTGCAGATTCAGATTGGGCTTCAGACCTAGATGATCGGAGGTCGACTTCGGGTTGAAGGTTGTGGTAGGCTTAGAGAAGGGGGGTTGAATCTATGCATTCCTTGGTTAGTTGCTGTTTTGACCCTTTTTAATCAAAGTTACAAATCTGATTCTGTTTGAACTCAGCAGCAGAAATTTATGAGACAATTTATTTTTGTCTCATGAATATCAGAAAACAAAACATGACAGAGAAGAAAAAGCTAACACCAGCATATATCTTGGTTCGGTTGCTTTGTGCTATACAACCTACATCCAGTCTCCTCCACAACTATGGAAGAATTTCACTATAGTTAACAGTATTACATACACCAATTTCACACTCAAGTTCTAACCTAACTTGACATTGGCTATGCTAACACCTAACTATTCACTCTTAGTGCTAACCCAACTAAGAAAGGGATACCAAACAGGTACAAGATACAAGACACTTAGCTAACCTAAAGAAATATGAAAATAACTCTAGGCTTTTCTCTAAAGTGTATCTCTCAGCCTTTTTTAACTCTTGGCTTTTTCTCAAGCTTTTTCACAATGCCTTTTCTCTCAAGAAATTATAGAAAGATAAGCTTAGAAAGTTACATTACAAACAGTAAAACATGAAGGAGATTGACTTCATCAACAGCCTCTGTGCTATGCGAAAAACCAGATTAGCAAGCCTCTGATTTAGTTCTTCATACTGGTATAGCCTTTTCATGATACAAAACTGTAAGTAGTAATTTTTATATATTATTGTCTTATTTTGATTGAGATTATATATATATATATATTTTTTTAATTTTATCAATAGAAATAGTAATATAAATTATAACACCGCCCCCCTAAATAGTTAGCCTAGCTCCGCCCCTGAGCTTCACCAACCACAGATTCACTTTTTCTCCTTAATCATCAGAGTAGAAACTTTCCCTCTGACTTCCTCATCTTGACCGAAAGCCACAAAGCAGTAACCATAGAAATCTTTTCACGGTCAGCTTGATCTTAGCCATAGAAAAACTACTTGGTCCCCAAGTATCACTTGTGACCGTAGATGTGAAACAGAATAGGGCAGAGAACCACTTTTCCTTGAATGCCATTTTCAGATATAGCAGAGAGTTGGGAAGAAGAGAAGAAGATTTGATGCAAGCAAAATGAGATGGATTACCTTTAACCTAAGCTTGATTTTGTTTGGATTTTCTGATTTAATTTCTGTGTGTCAAGCTTTACCTTTCTCTCTTTTGCTTCTTTGGTGTTTTGTTTGGTGAAGAAGCTCTTTCTCTTTCTTACTTTTCTGAAGGTTTGATTTGACTTGATTTGAGAGGAGGAGAATGTTGCTTTGGTTGGAGCAATATGGTGGGATTTGAAAATCAATTCGGGCTTGGATTGGTTTGGTTTATGTAACCCGTTTGGCCCATCTAATTTCTTTGGCTTCTATCTTTTGCTTTTGTTTGGGCTTTACCCATCAGCCTTGCTATATTGTCTTTATACCATTTGGGCTGCTTAAATGAATTTGGCCTGCAACATGAAATAAATAATTAGTAATATGCCATTAAAATTGATCAACACTAATTATTTATTTTTCCCAAAAATAATGTTTGTCATCACTAATTAATTTAGTTAATTTCTTAACTCAACAATCTCCCCCTTGATGACAAACATGATTTAAGCAATAATCAAAAGGAAGTGAAGTAAGGTTTAGAAACTCCCTTTGATTTGCTTTTATGTTGCTCCCCCTGGATTGATGCTCTTTTCTTCTTTCCTGTTTACATATGCTTCTTATGGAATTAAACAGATGCTTATGTACCAACCAAAAGTATAGCAAACAGTGACAGTTTAAATTGCCAAAAAATTTTAATACATCAGGGTCAGAGTCAGATAGCAACATATCATAAAGCAAGTTTCCAGCCTCATTCACAACAGTTCACAATATCTATCAAACAAAGTTCACAAAAATAATCAAACAGCTATTGTTATTGCTCCTATTACTCCCCCTTTTGTCATCAAGGGCGGATGAGAAAAAGACCAACAAAAGGAAGTCTTGTACCCTGCAGAAAAGAGTTAGAGCACATAACAAAGCACTAAATAAACTGTCAAAAGTGTAGGAAAATTAAAAGTTATTACAGTCATCCAAAATGAAACAGTGCAAAAGTAACAAAAGAAACAGAAATCATGAGACAAAAAGAGAGCAGCAGCAGCAGTTTTCATGAGACAAATTTTAGGCATCAGAATTATCCCCTTCTGATCCATCTTTCTCTTCATCTTCAGTGGCCTGATCTTCATCCTCATTCATGTTATCAATGAATTTCATAAGCACAGCCACCCTATCTCTTGATTTCTTCAGGAAGTTCTCATGCTTGCTAGCTAGCTTTCTTTGTTCCTTACTCATGGCAATCAAATGATTTGACTGGGAGACAAACTCTTGAGCAACATCTTTGACTACATTCAGCAGAGCTGATTTCTTCCCAGTGGAAATGGAAGTACCCTCAGTGGAAGGAGGAGGAGAGTCATCTGGTATGTACTCTTCATCATCATCATCTAAGACCACTCTCTCAGATCTAGTTGGCCCTTTTTGCTGTTTCACTGAACCACCCCCTTTTAGGTATGAATGTTTATTTTCATAAGCCTCATTTGACAAGTCAACACCAAAAGTCTCAAATATGCAAGTCAAAAACATGCCATAAGGTAGTGCTTTATCTTTTACACTTCTAACAGAATCAAACATGTATCTAGCCATCAAATAGGCAAAAGAGATTTCTGTTTTAGTGATTAGGGCATACAAAACAAGTGTGTCCGTGTAAGAAACCCTTTGATATGAACCACTTTGAGGAATTAAAATGTGGTTGATAATACGATGCAACTGAGCACGTTCATATCCTAGGGCTTTGTGAGTGGGTGTGATGCCATCAATTAAAGAAACATGTTCACAAATGTGAGAAAGAGCATCATGGTAAGAGATACCAACACCTTCATCCCACTTCACAGATGTATAAGCACACGGCCCTACATCAGTGTACTTCAAGGAGTCACTGATTGTCTCATTATTCAAGATAATGTCTCTGCCCTTAACATAAGAATGCACACTTCCTTCATGGTAAGTCATGTTTGCATAAAATTCTTTGACTAACTTAGGATATACTGGTTTTTTGATTTTGAAAAGGTGATTCCAGTCTAAAAATTCCAGATTTTCAACAAAAGGAAATCCTTTCTTTTTCAAATCAAGTAAATCAGCAAGAAAAGAGGGACATAGATGACGTCATCAATAACTCCCTCATAAAAGTCATGGTTCATGGCAGATTTGAAACGATGGGGGTTATAGTCTGAGTGAGATGTCATAAAGTGTGATTTGTGAGCAAAGGGATCAATGTCTGGTTCGCTAACAGATTTGAAAGGGTGAGGGTTACCTCTTTGTGAACGCACAGGAACAGACATTGAATTAGGTTTTGCAGTCTCAGGAACAGGTTCTTCAACAGCAGGACGCTTACCCTTGGATGAACTAGGTTTTGTAGAGCTTGGTTTGGATGGCGTTGCCTTCGAAGGTGGCGTCGGTTTGGCAGGAGCAGGATACCTTGGAGTGTTCTTGGTCCGAGCCATGGGGTCACAGCGAGGAGGAGAGGTAGGAGGAGAAGGTGAGGGAGTGAAGGTGGTGTCTTGAGAACGGGTTGATGGCCTAAGAAAACCTGGAAGTTTATGGATTTTCTCACGAGGTGCTCTTTTGGCAATGACTTTCTTCCTCATTTTGGTTAAATTGATGCTTTTGATGGAAGAGAGATAGCGGTGTGAGAGGGAAGAAACCGAAGGGTTGAGGAGGAGTTATGGAGGGAAGGAGGGAGTGTTGGTAATCGAACCCAAAAGCAAGTTTCCAAAACCATGCAACTGCATCATCAATTGAAAAGATTTGAAAAGACATGGCATCATAAGAGAAAGATTTGATTTGATTTAAAATATTAAATTTTCAAAAAAAACTTTAAAAATCAAATCACACTGTAAATCCTTTTTGGACAAAAAAATAAACACACAGGCCACACAAAAAATTGTAACATTCATGTTTGGGCCTTGAAGTGATTTGGATTTAATGAAACATATTTGGACCACTCTTGATCTGAGTCTTGAAGTTGGCCCACATTGAGTTTCTCTTTAAGCAAGTCCAAAACACGCTGTCTTGAAAGAAACATTCATCATCTGCCCAGAATTGTCTCATACCTGTTTATGAGACAAAAAGCTCCAGCAAATATATCAGCACTTTTCAAACAGAAAATCATAGCTCAAAATGCCTAGACAAGTCCTAAGTATGCAGAATCTATCCTCAGCTAATGGTTTTGTAAAAATATCTACTAATTGCTTCTCAGATTTAACAAATTGAATGCTAATATCCCCCTTTTGGACATGTTCTCTTATTGAGTGAAATTTCACTTCAATATGCTTAGTCCTATAGTGCAAAACTGGATTTTTAGAAATATTGATGGCACTCATATTATCACACATTAAGGGAATATTTTTAGCATTTAACTTGTAATCAGCAAGCTGTGTTTTTAACCATAAAAGCTGAGAACAACAAGAAGAAGCAGCTATATACTCAGCCTCTACAGTGGATAAGGCTTTTGGATTGGAACCTAGAACACAATCCAACATTTTGCACAATATCGGGTCTAGAGGAGGTTAAGTACATAAGAGAACCAATCATTCCTCTATACTTAGTCTCATCAACATCTTTCTCAGTTTCTCCCTTATCTAATTTGGAATTAGGATGCATGGGAGTTCCCATGGGTTTGGCATTTTCCGTACCAAATTTCTTAACTAATTCCTTGGCATACTTCTCTTGATGAATGAAAATACCATTTTCAGTTTGTTTAATTTGCAGCCCAAGGAAAAAATTAAGTTCACCCATCATACTCATGTCAAATTCGCTTGTCATGAGCCTTCCAAATTCAGTACAAAGGGATTCATTTGCTGATCCAAAGATAATGTCATCAACATATATTTGGACTAAAATAAAAGAATCATTAGAGTTCTTGATAAATAGAGTTGTATTAGTGGTGCCTCTTTGAAAATCATTTTTCAAAAGAAAAGAGCTAAGTCTCTCATACCAAGCTCTAGGAGCTTGTCTTAAACCATAGAGAGCTTTAGACAATTTAAAAACATGATTAGAATGCTCTTTATTTTCAAAACCAGGGGGCTGCTCCACATATACCTCTCTATCTATCACACCATTCAAAAATGCACATTTCACATCCATTTGGTATAATTTAAAACCACAAAATGCAGCATAGGCTAAGAGAAGTCTTATGGCTTCCATTCGGGCAACAGGGGCGAAGGATTCATCAAAGTCTATTCCTTCTTATTGGTCATATCCTTGAGCCACTAGCCTTGCCTTGTTTCTTGCAATGCTACCATCTTCTCCTAACTTGTTCCGAAATATCCACTTGGTGCCGGTCACTTTCTTTCCACTTGGCCTTGGAACCAAAGTCCACACTTGGTTCTTTTCAAACTCAAGAAGCTCATCCTTCATAGCTTTAACCCAAGAGGAGTCATTTAGTGCTTCCTTGATGTTTTGAGGCTCTATTTGTGAAAGAAGGGCAATGTTTGAACCTTCATTTGCGTTTCTAGTGAAAGACCTAGTTTGCACTCCATGAGAGACGTCCCCAATGACAAATTCCTCAGGATAATTCTTCAAGAATCTCCATTCACGAGGTCTGGTGGGCTTGGATGCAGATTCAGTCACCAAGGGATTCTGTGTGCTGCTGTCTGCAGAATTTCCTTCAGATTCATGAGACAAAATGGAATTGTCTCTTGAATTTTCAGCATTTGCTGTTTCTGGTTCAGCTTGTCCAGAATTTTCTTTTCCATGATTCTGAGCAGTTTCATCCTCCTTTTGAGCTTGATTTCCTGCATCACCATCTTCCAAAATGCTTTGCACCAAGTTAGTATCACAGAATGTAACATGTATGGACTCTTCAATAATTCTAACATCTTGATGATAAACCCTGTATGCTTTACTAGTTGTGGAATATCCTACAAATAAGCACTCATAAGCCTTTGGATCAAATTTTCCCAAATTTTCTTTGTTGTTTAGAACAAAACATTTGCATCCAAAGATGTGCAAGTAATCTAAGTTTGGTGGGTAGCCTTTCTAAAGTTCATAAGGAGTTTTCTTTAAAAATTTCCTTATGATTGTTCTATTTAAAATGTGGCAAGCTGTGATAACCGCTTCAGCCCAAAGGAATTTTGGAACATTACTCTCACAAAGCATGGCTCTTGTCATCTCTTGTATGCTTCTATTTCTTCTTTTCACAACACCATTTTGTTGTGGTGTTTTGGACAAGAGAAGTTGTGAGACATTCCAAATTCCTCACAAAAGGATTCAAACAAATTATTTTCAAATTCAGTTCCATGATCGCTTCTTATAGAAGAGATTTTCAAATCCTTTTCATTTTGAAGTTTCATGCAAAAAGGTTCAAAGGCTGAAAAAGCTTCATTTTTGTGTGCAAGAAATAAAACCCAATCAAACCTAGTATAGTCATCCACAATTACTAAACCATAATGTTTACCACCTAAGCTTTGAGTTCTTGTTGGACCAAATAAATCAATGTGTAGCAACTCAAGTGGTCTTTTAGTAGAGATGTCTTCCTTTGGTTTAAAAGAACTTTTTGTTTGTTTTCCCATTTGGCAAGCATCACAAGTGATGTCTTTGTCAAACTTAATCAAAGGAAGACCTCTTACTAACTCTTTCTTTACAAGTTTGTTTATTTGAAACATACTTGCATGGCCCAATCTCTTGTGCCACAACCACTTTTCAGATTCTTTAGAATGAAGACAAGCTACATTTTGATCCTTTAGTTCATCAAGAGTAAGTCCATACATATTATTGAAACGCTTGGCAACAAACATCACTTCATTTGTCTTTTCATTAACAACACAGCATTCAAGCCTTTTGAAAACAACTAAATATCCTAAATCACACAGCTGACTTATACTCAAAAGATTATGTTTCAAATCACATACCAAAAGTACATCATCAATGAAAGTAGATTGCTCATTACCTACTTTTCCAACAGCAATGATTTTACCTTTACCATCATCTCCAAAGGTCACAAAACCTCCATCATACTTATTTAGTTTGATGAAGTAGGTTGACCTTCCAGTCATGTGCCTTGAACATCCACTATCCATGTACCACATGTCCTTTTTGTTCTTGGATGCTAGGCAAATCTGCATGATAAACTTCAAGTAACCTTAAGTATCCAAATTAATTTGGATCCTTTAAATTTAATCCATCTTGGTTGCCCAAGTGCATTGAAATCACAAACAACATTGTAGACTTTGTTTCCTACAACTCTCTTCTCAATGAAGCATTGTACATATGAGTGACCAAATTTCTTGCAATTAACACAATGATTTTCTGATGTGTG
>NC_029772.3:69442929-69446317 GCF_000817695.3 Arachis duranensis | reverse complement strand
TTTACCTCATCAAGATTGTTGTTTCCAGCCATGAAGCAGTCTTTGTCATCTCCTTCAGATTCTTTTTCTTCATTTGAGTCATTCTCAAGATCTTCCCAAGCTGCCATGAGTACTCTCTTCCTTTCCTTCTTTCCTTTGTCCTCCTTTTTGAGCTTTGGACAGTTTGATTTGAAGTGTCCAGCCTCCTTGCAATGATGACACGTCACCTTGCTCAAGTCTATTTTGTGCTCCTTTGAACTTGAACCTTTGTATTTGCCCTTGCTCTTCATCATTCTTCTAAATCTCCTAGCAAAAAACAAAAGCTCGTCATCTGAAATACCATCACTTAACTCACTCTCTTTCGGTTCTATTCGTGACTTAAGGGCTATTCCCTTTTTCTTTGAGTCTGTGTTTGTGTGTGTGGCTTCATAGGCAAGGAGTTTTCCTTTCAGCTCATCATAGGTTATGGGACTTATGTTGTTACTTTCGGTTAGGACAGTAGCAGTGTTTTCCTACTCTTTTGTGAGGCTTCTAAGGAGTTTTCTCACCAAGGTTTGTTCTGCATAGTTTGTACCCATAGCATCAAGGTTGTTGATTATGATTAAGAATCTCTCAAAGGCTTCATCAATGCTTTCTCCATCTTTCATGCTAAACATCTCGTACTCTTTTCGCAGCATGTCAATCCTCGTTTCTTTGGCTTGTTTGGTGCCTTCATGTGTAACCTGGAGTTTTTCCCAGATTTCTTTGGTTGTCTTGCATCTAGACACCTTCCGGTACTCTTCAAAGCTGATAGCACAGTGAAGAAGATTGATTGCTTTAGCGTTCAGCTCTATCTTTTTCTTGTCATCTTCATTCCATTCAGCTTCTTCTTTTGGAGTCACCACTCCATTAAGACTTGTTTTTGTTGGGATCTTTGGACCTCTCACAACGATCTTCCATAAGTTGTAGTCAATGGATTGGATGAAGATCCTTATCCTTTCTTTCCAGTAGGAATAGTTCTTCCCGTTGAAGAAAGGTGGCCGGTTGTTTGACTGGCCTTCAGTGAGGGTGTAAGCAACTGTGGTTGTGCCCAAGTTGTTCGCCATTGGATTTTTGCTCCAAGCGGTTAAGCTTAATTCTTGAGACCTTAGCTCCTGATACCAATTGAAGGTTGTGGTAGGCTTAGAGAAAGGGGGGTTGAATCTATGCCTTCCTTGGTTAGTTGCTGTTTTGACCCTTTTTAATCAAAGTTACAAATCTGATTCTGTTTGAACTCAGCAGCGGAAATTTATGAGACAATTTATTTTTACCTCATGAATATCAGAAAACAGAACATGACAGAGAAGAAAAAGCTAACACCAGCATATATCCTGGTTCGGTTGCTTTGTGCTATACAACCTACATCCAGTCTCCTCCACAACTATGGAAGAATTTCACTATAGTTAACAGTATTACATACACCAATTTCACACTCAAGTCCTATCCTAACTTGACATTGGCTATGCTAACTCCTAACTATTCACCCTTAGTGCTAACCCAACTAAGAAAGGGATACCAAACAGGTACAAGATACAAGTCACTTAGCTAACCTAAAGAAATCTGAAAATAACTCTAGGCTTTTCTCTAAAGTGTATCTCTCAGCTTTTTTCAACTCTTGGCTTTTTCTCAAGCTTTCTCACAATGCCTTTTCTCTCAAGAAATTACAGAAAGATAAGCTTAGAAAAGTACATTACAAATCTTGCTGGTTAGTTGTACGGATTGCAAAAAGTGTGATTGCAATTTCGTGCACCAATCATCAGAGTAGAAACTTTTCCTCTGACTTCCTCATCTTGACCGAAAGCCACAAAGCAGTAACCATAGAAAACTTCTCATGGTCAACTTGATCTTAGCCATAGAAAAGCTACTTGGTCCCCAAGTATCACTTGTGACCGTAGATGTGAAACAGAATAGGGCAGAGAACCACTTTTCCTTGAATGCCATTTTCGGATATAGCAGAGAGTTGGGAAGAAGAGAAGAAGATTTGATGCAAGCAAAATGAGATGGATTACCTTTAACCTAAACTTGATTTGGTTTGGATTTTCTGTTTTAATTTCTGTGTGTCAAGCTTTACCTTTCTCTCTTTTGCTTCTTTGGTGTTTTGTTTAGTGAAGAAGCTCTTTCTCTTTCTTACTTTTCTGAAGGTTTGATTTGACTTGATTTGAGAGGAGGAGAACGTTGCTTTGGTTGGAGCAATATGGTGGAATTTGAAAATCAATTCGGGCTTGGATCGGTTTGGTTCATGTAACCCGTTTGGCCCATCTGATTTCTTTGGCTTCTATCTTTTGCTTTTGTTTGGGCTTTACCCATCAGCCTTGCTATATTGTCTTTATACCATTTGGGCTGCTTAAATGAATTTGGCCTGCAACATGAAATAAATAATTAGTAATATGCCATTAAAATTGATCAACACTAATTATTTATTTTGCCCAAAAATAATGTTTGTCATCACTAATTAATTTAGTTAATTTCTTAACTCAACACGGGTTACTGTATCTATCTAGGAATAAACCTCATAGCTTGGAAGAGTGGCAAGCAGTCAAAGGTTAGCAGATCCACCAGAGGCATAATACAGGGCAATAGCCTCAGCGCAAACAGAGATTATGAGCATCCAGCAGCTATTGGTAGAACTGGGAGTACAACAACAAATTCCTCCAACCATTTACTGTGATAATCATAGCACCTGTATGCTTGCTACCAATCCTGTACTGCATAGCAAGTGCAAGCACTTAGAGATGGACTTACATTTTATCAGAGACTTGGTCAATGCTAAGCAACTTTATGTAGTCCATATATCAGCTCTTGACCAAGTGGCAGATTTATTCACCAAACCGCTCTCAATTTCCCTATTCACTAAATTTAAGAGCAAACTTAGGATAGGGACTCATCCCTCTCTAAGTTTGAGGGGGGTGTTGAGGGTAAGCCCACAAATAGGAACTAGTTTGTTAGACTAGTTGGTTAGTTACTAAAGGAGAAAAATCTTATAGTTCTGTTTCTCCACCTCAGCAGCTTACCTAACCTCTCTGCTATATATATATATATATGATATGAGATATAGAAAATAGAATCAATTCAGTTCTGAATAACAAACTCTCCTCTTTACACTGCATTGTTAACAGCAAGATTAGTTTATTTGATCTGAGTCCTTTCCGCTAGAACTTCAACTGCTGAAGTCATATTGAGTCAATTCTTTCATGTAACAGAATCGAACAAGATACGGCAAAGCTCGACAAAAAAGGCAAACTGGAGGAGATGCGTCAGTGTTAGAATATACTGGAGGAGAGGCTGGCTTGGAAGTAACAGAATATACCTGAAATGCAGAGACGAAGGGAGCAGGCACAACGAGAGCGGCAGCGGAGAGAGCTCGTGCGACGATGGCGACGAAGGGAGAAGA
>NC_029772.3:69431273-69442896 GCF_000817695.3 Arachis duranensis | reverse complement strand
AGGTAGTGGCGGAGAGAGCTCATGTGACGCAAAGAGTGACAGAGAGAGCTCGTGCAATGCAAGGGGTGACGTAGAGAATCGTGCGACACGAGCGACGGTGGCGGCGCTGGGAGAAGCTTGTGCGACGGCGAGAGTGAATGGAGGGCCAAATTGAAAGCTCGTATGAATAAATCTGAAAATATGAAAATTGTGTTTAAATTAGGGCAATTAAAATTTGGGACAGATTTAATAATTGATTATGTAATAAATTTAAAATTAAAATCTTAATTTTACTGCAGAATTATCGATAAATTTTATAAATTATCGAAAATATTTTTAATAAAAACTTTAATTTTTTATTGATAAAAAATCGGTCAGGTTGGTATCTGTATTTCTGATATAAAAATTCTATCTGAAAAATTTATTTATAATATATTATTTTTTAGTAGTGTTCTATCTTTCTCTCACCGTAAATAAGAAATGAGTCCAAATGAAAATATATTGATGATGATTAGAGAAGATATTTGTTTAATGAAAGGGTATTTATCAGGGCAAGAATTAAGTGTTATTGTTATATTAATCACAAATCTTTCTTTTCTTTGCTTGGTTCCTTCTTTCCTTTTTTTTTTCCCAAATTTCATTCGGTGGAAATGAATGGATAAAACCTTTATATTGATAAGTAAATTTTATATATATCCAAGTGTAATTATTCACACATAATAAGATTGAAATTATAATTTTAAATTATTTTTTTAAAATTAATTAAATTAATATAATTTGATTAATAAAAAAATAACATATTATGTATTGTTTGTTTATTTTTTTAATCTAGTGTTAATTAGATTAATTCTAAAATAGTTATTAATTAGTTTTAATAATTTACTTTCTTCAATAAATCACACATATATACCAAATATGATCATAAATAATATAGTAATAGTTAAATTCACCAACAAATATATTGGCTATTATCACACTATAAAACAAATTAAATATAAAGGCTATTAGCACTTATAAATCTATAAAATCGCACCGTCTTTGATTCGTATAAGTATTTACCTATCAAATAAACTTAAAATATAAACAAAAAATATTTATAAAATGGACCTAGCATCACTTGAAAGAATTATGGAAAATAATCATCTTATCTTATCATCTATAAGAATCATTTCTATGTAAGTCATTTTTTCTAGTCAAATTTAAATGGGACTTTCCATAACCTTATAATTTTTGCCTTTATTTTTCAAACTTTTTTATTACTTAATCTACCATAGGTAACACTATTGATAGAATCGTAGCTAGTAGCCCTTAGGTATGAAAAATAATAAATAAAAAAAGATTTATATCTGATGTACGAATTTTCTAGATGATAAATAATTATAACAATTTACTATTACTCCTTACATATATATATATATATATATACACACACACACACACAAAAATTATACACGGTAATAATTAGCAAATATTTTATGAAAATACTTGCTACAATTAGGAGAAATTTATGTCATTATATTTTATTAATTTTTATGATTAATTCAATAGAGATACTTATTCAATATAATTATCTACATTAATTATATGCCAATATTTTTAAGAAAGAGAAAAAGAGGAGATATATAAATATATATAATATTATTACTATATAGGAAACATAATTATTATGTATTATATATGTGGAAGCTGTTACCATGTTGGGGACCTTTGGTTCTCACCCATGCGGATTTTGTGGTTTTCAGATGCAGGACGTGAGGTTTCTCGCTGAGGCCTGCTGGAGACTTCTGGATTAGCGAAGATCCTTTGTTCTTGGGGACTCTGTTTAGTTTATATGTTTTGCTTAGATACTTTTATCTCCATTAAATAATACAAACTGTGATGACTCCTCTTATGGGAGATTTTGGAGAATAGGTTTTATGTGATTGTGTCCCTTTGGGTTTTCTTTGGGGTTTTCCTTATTTTATCATATGTATATATTACTATGCTCAGACCGGTTATCTTCGCAACCGGATTTTGAGTCTTGATATTCCTGTTTTTGACACTCCTTTGTATGTATATAATCTCGCGTTGGTTATCCTTGTTCGTTACGTTATCGATCGGAGTGTTGCGCTTTCGAGTTGCGATTTTTGTTTACCCCCTTTTTTCTATAAAGGCTCCTAGTTATAATCAATCATTCATACTACTATACGTACTAAATTTTTATTTTAGAGGTCGTAATACCTTGCCATCTCTGAATTATGACTTAAGCATAAGACTTCGTATGGTAGGGTGTTATACTTCGGCTATCATCCCTATCATCAAAGGCAAAATCGTGAGGTCTTATGTGCCAAAGCGGACAATATCATGCTAGCGAGTGGTCTGGGTTGTTACATCATACGCATATTAATAGTTTTTTTCTAATAGTGATATTTTAATTTTTTTCCTTTTTTCACATATCTTTTCTTTTTTTTTAAATAGTGATGTTTTAATATTTCTATTTTTTAAATACATTTTTTTAATAATTACATTACTAATCTAAAATATAAAATGAGAAAAAAAGGTTATACATATATCCAAGAAATAAAATAAACTTAAAAATTAGAAAAAATTATATTAATAAATGTAAAAATAATATATTCAAAAAGAATAGTCGTAATATATAAATTGAGTCAACAATTTAAATTTTTCTAAAACTAATTTAATCAAATACCAATATTAGAAATAAATTACTTAAATAATATTTAATATATTCTAGTCCTTAGACACGTATAGATTAGAGTCATTCTCGTAACGACAACCAACTGAAACAACATCGTAAGTTCGAACATTTATAATTCGTGCAAATTCATGCCATTTTTTTGTTCTTTGAAAACCTTCTGTATCCCTGATGGAGTTGAATCGTAATTCCTTTTATGGAAAAAGAGTTACGGAGGTGGCTTTGATGTGTTGGAGACCAAAATTCAGAAGTCACTATTTATATTTGAGTGTGACATCCATTAAACCCTAAATGCCAAATAAAATAGTATCTCTGATTTTATTCTCATTTAATTCTAAATCAAAAGTAATAATGACTTATTTAATTCAGCATTTATGATAATAAATGAGATGAGCATTATATAAGTCATTTAATGTAAAATAGCTTAATTTGTGATTAAAATTATTATATGTATTGCCCATAAATAGATTATGAAATAATAATTTCATAACAAAATAATCATTCAATTTGAATTACAATTAACTGATTGATAGAAATTATAATAAATTGTATGATATTTAAATAATTAACTAAATCAATTAGTTGATATAATTAATTTATTATAATAAATTAAATTTAATGAGCTAAAAGAAATAAATTGAAAAACACCATTAGAAACATGTCATGACAGTTTTATTATTAAGTACAGAAATTTAATTTTTATATAATAGAATAGATATTTACATATTATTATATTAATCACGGACTAAAAAAACACACTAAACAAAATAAAAGCATCAATGATAAAATATAACCTAAAAAATTACTTAAATTCAAAAAGAACCCATGATGAATTATAATAAATCTATATATGAGAAGCAAAAGTACAATAAATAATTAAAATAAAGTAAAAAGAACAATTAAAAAAAGTAAAAGAAAATAGAAAAGATAATGTGTGGAGTAGATAAAAAATATATTGCAATAGAAGATTGATATAATTAATTAAAACAAATGATGAAAGAGAAAAATCAAAATACGATCTTATTAAAAAATTTCAAAAATAATATTTTAAAAAAGAACCTATTAATCAACTTTTATAAAAATACTACAAAAAAATTAAATTATCTTTAAATAAAATAATAATACCTTTAAGTATTATTAATAAAAATAAATAAAAAAAATTAATATAAAACAAAATCATAGAAAAATATTAACAAAATTAAGATTAAAAAAATAAAAATAAAAAATTACAAATTTCATGAATCAAACAAAATTTAAAATAATTTGATATTTACTCTAATTAAATTAAATATTTGAAGTTATGATTAATGTAATTTAATTAATCAAATAAAATATTAAACGATAAAATATTTATCCTAATCAAATCAAATTACTTAATTGATTAGTTATAATTAATATAATTGAACGAATCAAACACATTAAATTGAAAAATAATTTAGTTAATTTGAGTCTTAAAGATATATTTTAAAAATATTTATTTTTTAACAAATTTTATAAAATATTTTTTATAATATTTTTAACCTATGGTCTAAAAGCACAGTTATAATAACTCATTAAAAAGTAATTAATTAGTTAATACAAATAATTAGTATAATTGATTTAGTTTAATAAATTAAAAAAATAAATGTGAAAGGAAGAGATAAAGGAAAAATGAAATTATAAAAAAGTGTAGCGTTTAAAAAACAATAAAAAAGTCCTTTTTAGTTATTTATTTATTAATTTATCATAATTAATTTCACAACATTTATTGTACATTATTCATCTTACAAATTAATAGAATCAATTAATTGATATCAATTATCGATAATTAATTATAATTGATATAACTCATTTCGCTATACTTTATAAATAAATAATTAAAAATGCACATCTTAATTTTTTGTTAAAGTAGAATAAAATAAAATACATAAATTAAGTAGATATAAATATGAAAATTATAAAATTTTATTAACAAATCAAATAAATTAGTACCATCAAACTAAATTTAATGTTTATTTTAAAAATAATTATTGACATTTTATTGTTTTAATTATTAATAATTTAAATAAAGTAATATCCTATAACTTATTTTGTTATCTATTTTAAGTAATTACTAACATTCTATTTTTCTAATTATTTGCTTGTCTTATTTATCATTTATGTTTTCAATCAATTATATTAATAAACAAATAAACTAAATTAACTCTGGTTATACTTGGACTATTCAATAATTTAACATAATCTTTTTAATTTGGGAATAACTACTAACGATAGAAAATAAAAAATTTAGAGTAATTCAATATTATGAAAATTAGTTATTATTGTGAAATAACCTAAAATTATAATGTAATTTATTTTTAAAGAAATATTCCAATATTATTGTTAATTATGAAATAACTTAAATTATAATGTATTTTATTTTTAAAGAAACAATCATCCATTGATAGCTATAAATAGAAACTATCATTAAAATGCTTTGATTAAAAATATGAAGGGTTAATTACTATTCATTATTAATAATATATCAATTATATCAAAAAGTAAAAATATAATTATCCGCATTTACACCATTAGAAGAATCACCATCACGAGTAAAATTTTGTCAAAAAAATAGAATAAAATTGCATGGGTCACAAATATACACTCTAAATTGTCACGATATTTCAAATAAAAAGAGCATCAATACAGAGAAATTAATTAATATAACTAAGATAAAGAGCAACAAAGAGACACACACACAAAAATAATAATAAAGAGAATCAATAAAAACATTAACATATAAACCACATACACGAACAATGTATATATGAATTAAAGTACACATGAAAAAAATATAATATTACAAACCAAAATTATAGTAAGATTATTTAAAAATAACGTAAAGATGACACATCTTTTTTGTTAATCAGAAGCTAAAAGAAAAAAAAGTATGTGCCTAATAATAAGCAATTAAAATAAACAAAAGTTTTAAAAAAATATAAAAAAATAAGTATAAATAAAGATAAATGAAACAAAAATTAAATAAATTACAAAAATTGTACCTTGAACATGAGAGAGAGAGAGAGAGAGAGAGAGAGTAAAAAATATTTGATCTTGTATAAATAGATGGTATTGAGAAAAATAAACTAATTGTTAATTCATATATTTCGTTATCATATTTATTATTTATTAAATAATTTGATATTTACTCCAATCAAATCAATTAATTAATATAATTAACCAAATTAATTAATTGATATAATTAATTATAATTACTCAATTCATATAAAGTATAATAAATGGTGAGATTTAAATGTCTAATCAAATTAATTAATTGATATAATTAATTAATTATAATTGATTTATTTTAACGAATTAAATGAAATAAATCAAGAAACACTTCAAGAGCATGCCACATTAGTTCTATCATTATGTGTAAAAATTTGATTTTTATATAATAGAATAAATAGAATAGATAGATAATAAAGATATTTTCTTAAATTAGTATAATTATACATTATTCATTAAATATTTATTATAATATTGTAATATAATTATAATAAAAATATTTTTCTAAAATAAATTTATTTAGAGAAATATAAATTAGATATTAATAATAAGTGCCATTATCATATAATTATCATTATTACTATCAATATAATTAAAATGATTAAAAATATTTCTGATTGATAATTGATAAGTAGTTTAAAAGATATTTTTATAAAATAAATTTAGAAGAGAAAATAATGTATTTATTTTGGCGGGAAAATGGATTCATGAGGAATTGATACCTCACTTTCATTAGATGGGAAAAATCCAGTTTTAGTATATTACAAGTGTAATAACCCATGCCATGCACGTGATAAAATTAAAATTAAAATTTTAAATTATTTTGTTAAAATTAATTTGAATTATAAGCATTTGATTAATAAAAAAGTAGCATGTCATGCGTTGTTCGTTTTTTCTTAATCTGGTGTTAAGTGCATCAACTCTAATGTAGTTATTAATCATTTTTACTAATCTACTCTAATGGCGAGCATGTGACGGCGCGACGGATTCGTTCTTTATGTCGTTGAGTGGTCGTTAGATTTGTTCACTTATTTGGGTTTAGGGTTGTTTATGGGATTGGTTGTAACAAGTAGCAGTTAGACCCCAATTGATCCCACAATGTACACCTTATTTTTTCCTCATTTATTTCTAAATAAAAGCGAGAATTAAGAGAAATAAGTAATAATATATCATGAAAAAGATAAAAGATTTTGCATATGAATAGATAATTGTTACAAAACAAAATCTCATTGCAAAATATTAAAATTTCACATACTACAAATCATGAAGATCAACCACAATGTAATGACCACTTCTCCCTGTTTTTTACCATGATATAAGCTCTCCTTTTCTAGTCAAGAGTCTAATAACATCTAATTGAAAAAAAAATTGAATTAAAAGTATCAAATTAAAGACAAATAAATGAATAATATAATAAATTACTTATAAAATTAAAGAGATGTTATCCATTTATTTTATACTAATAAACGATAAAACTAAAAATATATTAATAAAAGGATATAGCTTTAAAAAAGTCACAATAAAAATTTAAACATTTGCATAAATTAAATGTTAAAATTTATGTTATCGATAAAATGATGCTATAATATAATTTTTTGACAAAATAAAAAAAATAATTTTGTGTAGGCTAATATAAATTAACTATGTACCAAATAAATTCGATTGTTCATTTGTTTGTTTTAATATATCAGCATGAGCAAGAAAATTAAAATGATTGTTAGAAATTTTATGATCATCGACCGTATTTACTATACCTGACTCCTTCTTAAAAGTTATTCTACACATGTGTGTAGTTGGAAGAAAAATTTCGCTTGATTCTTCAATCACAAAATTTGAGAAGACATAGACTCTCCCTAGACCAGTTCATTATGAAACAACTTTTTCAAATAACTCTTGATTGACCAATGAATTTTATCATATTGTAAAACAAATTAAATATAAAAGCTATTAACACTTATAAAGCTATTAAAAATATTTATAAACTGGATCTAGCATCACTTGAAAGAATTATGAAAAATAATCAACTAACCTTCTCATTCATTAGAACCATTTCTATGTAAGTTGTCTTGCTCTTGTCAAATTTAGATGGAACTTTCCATAATTTTATAATTCTTGGCTTTATTTTTCAAATTTTTCATCACATAATCTACCATAGGTAATAATATTGATAGAATCTTAGCTAGTAGCCATCAGGTATGAAATGTAAATAATTGTTCAATATATATATTATCTAAATAGTTAAAGAAGAGAAAAAAGATATAATATTAAATAAATAAATAATTATCAAATAATATAGAGTAAAAATTTTGTATTCTATAAAGAATAATATAATCTCCAATGTTTTCATTATATAAAATAAGTAAATTAAATTTATTATCAAAATTTAAACACAACTAAGAATATTATTGGACATAAAAAACTTTTAATAAATATTATTGTTAATTTATTCGTATCTAATTATTAATTATTTTATTATTTGTTCACAATAATTTTACATAATTGATTAAAATAATTGTCATATCAAAATAATATTTATTATTTGCAGTTTTTTAATTCAACTATTTTTTTTCTTAGTTATTATAAGAGCAAATAAAAATAAAAAAATAACTTAAAAACTAAAAAAAGAAAAAAAAATTCATATTCAAAAAATTTAAAATAACATATTAAAGAAGAATAGTCGTAATATATAAATTGAGACAACAATTTAAATTTAAATTAATCTAAAACTAATTTAATTAAATACCAATATTAGAACTAAATTACTTAAATAATATTTAATATATTCTAGTCCTTAGACATGTATAGATTGTAGTCATTCTCGTAACAACAACTAACTGAAACAGCATCATAAATTTGAACATTTAGAATTCGTGCAAATTCAGACCATCCCCTTGTTAAATAAGCTTCATCATTTGCTATCCAAGCAATCCGGTAAGATATAGAATTACCACATCGAAAAACTAAACTGACATTTATTCCCCTTAATGTCATTGCATTGATACAAAAGAAGGCCGGTAATTTCTAAAAAAAATACAATGTTATAAAATTATTTTAATTGCGAAAAGCTTAGAATAAGAAAATTTGAATATATTACTAATCGTTGAAATTGCATCTCCGAGTTTGACACAAATTTTTCAAAACTAAACCTAAATTGAGAAAATTCAATCTCATTATGTACTCCACTTCGAAGATTTTTGGACAGACTTAGAAAGCATGGAAGCTCTGGAACTTGAACTTGACCTAAAAAGTTTCGTGAAAACAATTCCTCAATAAAAAATCGAGCTCCACCCAAGAAAACTAACTTTACCCACATTCCATTAGGTTGGTCATAATATGTGAGTAGATCCAATCATCCTTAGGTAAAATAGAGTTTACTGCCTCTTCGTTGGATGCTTACATCCATGTAATTAGAACCCGAATCAATGAATACAACTTGAGATGATATTTGATGGATATGGTGCATTATAAATTATTGTGGCAAAAGACAATCGCATTGGAACATTAGACAAAAAGAATAAGATAGAGTAAAAACAATCATTAAATTATCAAAAGACTAATATAATATAATGAGTATATAAAAAATATTATAAAAATTTATAAAGTGTACCTTAAAATGATCAACTAAAAATTATAAATTGTACCTTAAAATGATCAACTTCGATGAAAAACAAAGAATATATTCTTATTCTATAAAGTAGTAAAAGAAGAATAATAAATTAAAAAAAAAATGAGTTAACTCTCAGATCTAGGCTCACGAACAAAAAAAAAACTATATATAGCTTTTATTAGAACAAAAATAATTATATAAATTAGTTATTATTAAATTAATATTTTGTTATTTATATTATACATCATATATTTATCATGATTGAATAAGTCATTATCATATCATATACATTTTTATCATAATTAAAATCATAGATTTTTGTTTTAATTTTTTAAGGTAGATATCAATATCAACTTGTTGGAAATTATGATTATTTTAAAATTATATTACAATGATTAAAAATTAACATAATTGTGTATTAAATGCTAAGTTGATGTATAATAATAAAAAAATTATTGGCAATTAACATAATTATGTAGAAAATAAAATATAACAACTTAAATTAAATTTATTAACTAATTAAAGTTAGGTAGACAATATTTGACAATTATTTTAGCATTTAATTATTATTATGATTATTATTATTATGATAATTATTATAAATGGGTCACCATTAACATAACAACTTGTTAATAATAAAATTATTGCATAATAAATGAGAATTAGAATTGTATCAATATAATTAAAATGATTAAAAATATTTTCGATTGATAATTAGTTTTTTCTAAATTAATATAATTATGTATTATTCATTAAATATTAATTATAATATAATTATAATATTGTAATATAATTATAATAAAGATATTTTTTTCTAAAATAAATTTAAAAGAGATAATAGTGCTTTTATTTTGGAGAAAAATGAATTCATGAGGAATTGACACCTCATTTTTATTAGTTGATAATATATTAAATATTGATTTTATATAATTATAATAAATATATTTTTTTAAATTAGTATGATCATGCATTATTCATTAAATTCTAATTGTACTATAATTATATTAAGGATATTTTTCTAAAATAAATTTAAAAAAGAGAATAGTACTTTGATTTTGGAGAGAAAATAAATTCATGAGGAGTTGACACCTTACTTTCGTTAGTAGAGAGAAAATTCAATTTTAGGGAAAAAAACTAAATTTTAGAGGAGAAAACCCAGTTTTAGTATATTAAGTAGATCTATTTTAGTAAACTACTTTATTCAATAAAAATGTGACTATAAATAACCTAATAATATTTAAACCCACTAACAAATTTTTATATATTCTTTTACTATCAAGTAAGAACATATCAAAATCAACTCAAAATGAACAACAAATTATTAGAGAATTTTAATGTATAAAATTCTCCAATAAACAATAAATAATTTAAATCTATTAAAAAATAACTCAACATTCTCCTTTGATACCTGCAAAATATATACCTAAAACAATATTATATCAATATTAGTATACGATATTATATGATATTATATGAACATAATTTTAAAATAGTTTATAAAAAAAACTACGTGTGAAGTAGAAATTTCTAAATGATAAATAGTTGTAAAAATTACTATTACACATTATATATATATATATATATAATAAATTAAATTAAAAATTTTATTTAATTTTATAATTAATGAATAATTTTTTATATTTAAATTATAAAGTTTGATAGTTACAAAATAATAACAATTTTATAAATTGAGATTAAATAATTGAGATTTTGAAGCCTAACCTTTTTTGTTCTATAATAATATCATTTATATAGAATTATTGCCAACTCATATATATAATGTAAATGGCGGTGCATAATAAAATCATAAAATAAGACAAATAAAACCCAAATTATAGGCAAACATTGCAATTGCATTTATCTCAGTATTTGGACATTTTCAATCATCCAAAAGGCCCACTTCTTCAATTTTCAGTTTGTACTTAACATATATATATAATCAGCACAACTATTATATATACAAACTAAACATAAAAGAAAAAAAGTGAAAGTGGAACTGGGAGAATGGAAGGAGGAAAGGGGGACATGTGAGAGAGAGAGTTCATAGAGGAGAAGAAGAGTGCGCCGGTCAGGGAGGGGCTGTTGCCTTGCCACCACCATACTCTGCCCTGTTTTGCATCGCCACTATGCCATCGACCTGTTTTGAAGCCGCCGTCATGAATCAGAACTAAGGCAAAAGAGAGACACCCGAAGGAGGAGGGAACCGTGCGTTGCCACCGCGCCCAGTCGCGTTCTCACCATGAAGCCTGTGTCGCCGTCGTTCGAGCTGTTACCTCCAGCCCTCGTCGTCACCGTTCCTGCTTGCTCTGCCGACG
>NC_029772.3:69430938-69431198 GCF_000817695.3 Arachis duranensis | reverse complement strand
GAAAGAAGAGCTGTCACGTTCGGCCGCCGCTAAAGGAGTCGTTGCCACTAGATCCGCCGCTGCTAGAGTCTCTGGCCGCCGGGCGTGACCATGTTGCCGGTCGGCGAAGCTGTTATCTCTAACAGCCACTTCCGTTAAAGGTTTTAAGTTGGTTTACGTTCTTTTTGAGTTTCCGGAAGCTTTTTCATCGCTGCATGTCTGTTACAGCCACCGGTGTCGGAGTTCTGGTCGCCGCTGTCGTTTGGGATGGCTGTCGGGGC
>NC_029772.3:69417459-69430893 GCF_000817695.3 Arachis duranensis | reverse complement strand
CGCTGTTTCGTTCTTATTAAAGTAAGTGTTTATGTTTCAAAAACCCTTGCATTAGTATTTTGTTATGCTTGGTTATAAATTTTGAAGTTCTGGTAACGTAGGGTCGTGTTTAGAGCGTTACATGTCGTTTTTAAGTTGTTGTGGTTGCTGCGAGAATGGTTAGGGACTGAGTTTGTGGTTGTCGTTGGTTTCGGGCCGAGAGAAAAGAGTTCGGTTGATGTGTTTGGGTTATGGTTTCGACGAGTCGAGGTAGGGACATTTCCTTAAATTCATTTTACTTCTAAGAGTTGTTATAAGTCGATAATAGTATGAAAAATATATTTTTATAATTAAATAAGTTTTATGAATTGAATTGAACTATTTGGATGGCTGTGATTATTTATTTGACTGGTTTACTGAATTATTGAGGAAACTAGTTATTGTGATTTGCTATTTTGGTTTGTTAAATTGGTCGTTATTGAATTGATTTTCCTTGAATTACTGGAAGATGTTTATTGTTGGAATTTGGTTTGATTTGGAAAGGATTTGATATTGAAAACTAGTTGAGAATGGGTTAAAAAATGTCACTACAGCAGAGGTGGAGGTTAGCGGCGCTTTTTTCTCCTTTTAGCGGCGGTTTTAAACCGCCACAAAACAGTTTTCCGGCGGCTATGGTGACCGCCCTGGTTATGAGCGCGGGGACTGAGTTCAGCGGCGGTTTCCAGCAACCGCTGGTATAACCGCCGCTAAATACGTATTTCACGGCATCTGTTAAAATAACCGCTGCAAAATTAACGTTCTACGATTCACTAATCTGTTTATCAGCGGTTTAAAAACCGCCGCGAATCAATTCAGTTTCCTCTAATTTGAATGTATTTTGCGGCTATCGTACAACCGCCGCAGTATAGGTCCGGTTTGTCTCCATGTTTATAGGCGGTTGCGAACCGCCGCAATCCACCATACAAGTGCCATACTTTTTTAGTCTTTCTGGCGTTTTAAGAACCGCCGCCAAATTAAGAAAAAAATTAAAAAAAAATGCAGAATTTGGGTTTTTATTTATGAAATCACGTAAAATTTACTTAAATATTATAATAAATTTGGTTCCCTGGATTTCTAATTATTTTAGGAGTGACTGTATTGACGGATAGAATCTAAACATGTGACAAAACCAGAAAAATATCCAAAAACCAAAATGTATTTATCAAAATATCAACAAAATAAATCTCTTGCTAAGAGTTGTGTAGTCTACTTCAAAAAAAGTATGCATCCATCCAAAACAATTTCAATCCTAAACTACTATTTTCTACTGCATCAAAACCACTTAACACATCCCTGCAGCAATCTCTGGTGGCAGCTCCTCACCCTGCCGTTGAAAAAGATAAATCAAAGCACTCTCCATTACCTTTATCCTTTTCTTGTCTGCTGCTGCTTCATCTTCCATCGCCTTCCTTTTTAACTTCTCAGCTTCCAGTTCTGTCTGTAGTTCATTTAGCTTCCTTTGCGTCTCCTCTTCTAGGACTCGGTTCACTGATGGCTGCAAATTTGTACCAAAGAGTTGACTAGGAGTCGGTCCAAGACCCACTCCACGCACTCTACCCGGTTTCTCTCTTCCAAAAACCTGAGCAAGGGAATCATTTTGAGACAAGACTCTAGAAGACTCATCTTCTTGCTCAATCTCCAGAAGTCTTTCCTACAGACATAAAACAACAATATAGATCCGATTCAAGTACATTCAACTTAATTAAAACTTAAACTGAGACAATATATTTGAGGCACACGATAAGCATAAGCATGCATAGGGATATACATCTGAAGTGAGAGCAGGGAATATTTTTGAATGGATTGGATTCCAGTTCTGTTACAAAATCAATTTGAGGAACCACAAGACACCCAAGTACGCTATAGATTTCACTATTCAGATCTCCCTGGATTCCAAGACTTATATTATTCTTCCTCTATTACTAAACTTAGATTCCAACCTTCTACTGTTCTCTTTCTATTACTAAACTTATGCATATTACACGCTCTCAGAATATCGCTCATTTAAATAAATGTATTAATACATAAATAAATAAAATGGGCAGAGAAATAATTCAATACTAGTTACAGCATGTAATTTTGATAAATTCTCCCAATCATGTGTTACATATATATTTTGAAACAAAGAATTAGAGCTGTTACATATATAAATTCTCCTAAACCAAGTTTACTTCATGGTATAAGCGTTGGACCCAAAAACTTATTTGTAAACATTGAATGAAAATAAACCCACAACCTATTTTCAGCTCAGCACACAAGGAATAGGCAACTAAGAAGCAGCAATGAACTATGGATGCATTATATATCATAAATGTAATGACTAATCATACTAAGTTGTACTTACACCAATTTCTCTCGCCTCATCATTAATATAAGAGCCATCCCTTCTTTTGTGAACCTTGATCCACAGCTCTCCTCTACTGACTATCCTTCCTTCTTGTTCTGACTGAAATAAGAAAGTTTAATCCATCACCGAAGACCACGCAATCAGGGAGAATAAAAAATTAAATGGGGATTATGTAGAGCAGTACAATACTGAAGAGTGAATAAAAAAGTACACTACCTCTTCTTCCCTCCGCCAAGCCAGGCTTTTTGAATCGCCAGTGTGTGTATATAGCTGTTTTGATCGATTTAATGCATTTTTCCTGCACTTCTCTTATTGGTCCATAAGAGATAAACGGTTGTTAGAAGCTGTTTTAAAAAAGACACAATGCAAAGGGGATTGTACTATATTATACCAATATAAATACTATTTTTACCTTCGTCTCAGGGTTGGCGCGATAATCAAGGTACCATCGCCAGTGATCTCGATCAATTCCTGGCGGACGGTTCTCGGTATTTTCTTCAGTCGACAGTGTTGGCTCGTAGTAATCATCATACAACCTTAGCCTTGTATCTTTCCAGGACTTCCCCATACTTTTCAAAATATTTTTTTTATAACTCCGTCACTATCTTCATCAAACTCAAAGATTTGCTGCATAAGTAACCGATTCGTTAAAATTATTTGCTGTAATACTCGCTGGTCAAGTAGCAGGTAAAAGGTAGCCATCCATTACAAAAACATCTTTTAGCAATAAAGAATAAATCGAAGAAGCTGCACCAACCGACCAGAACCCAAAAAATGGAGTAAAAGATGTCTATTGACTCAAATATAATATTGATTAAAAAAACGCACAAAGGGATTGAAAATTGTATATTGCTACTAACAGAAATCCAAAGGCCAACAAATTAAAAAGAAAAAATGTAAACTCATATATTAAGAGTACACAGAAGTTTGTGAATAAAATCGGTGTATTCATGAACACTTTATATACAAACACTTTGTGTTGTACTTAAGTTACTTTTAATTTAAGAACAAATTACTATTCCTAAAATAATAAATTCTAATCATGAATAAGCAGTTGTAACTTAGATCGGATATAAACTCTTACCTTGACACATTCGAAATAAACTTTTTCCTTAGTGGTAACGTGACGCCAACTTTCCTCGCAGATAGGGAATTTACCGTAGTCAGATCCAAGCATGCCAAGAACGCCACTCAACAGGCCAGCTTCGTCTCCAACTGGCTGCTTTTCATTGTTGAACCTAAGCACGATCCTTCTACCATTGAGCCGTTCCATAGCCTCCTTCACACTGATGTTAGCCGCCTTGATTGTGCCATCGGAATCTACAAGCCAATTATAAATAGTTATATATGTCTCCGTTGTAGACCATTTGCACGAAGAAATCTAAAGTAA
The DNA here is from genome assembly GCF_000817695.3 of Arachis duranensis. Lineage (NCBI taxonomy): Eukaryota > Viridiplantae > Streptophyta > Magnoliopsida > Fabales > Fabaceae > Arachis > Arachis duranensis. Next base: position 69,427,138 of record NC_029772.3, on the reverse strand, counting down.
CACATACTAAAGAGTAAATTGTCGACGGTAAATCTAATAGAAAGTTATCGATGGTCTTAACCATCCCATACTCTGTGGTCTTCCGTCCTTTGCGACTCTGAGCTCTAGAAGCAATAGAGCGGTCGTCAACTTCTTGGTCAATAGAATCCACTTCATGAGCATTGGTATCCAATTGGTCGGATCCCAGCTCTGAGTTTTGACTGCTATAAGTGCGCGTCTGTGGAGCAGGCCTTGGTTCACTACGTGGTGGACGGAACGGGCGTACAGTTGTATGGACATCACCATAGCTTGCTTGGGGAAATTCAGATTCATCTTGGTGCAGAGCCAAAGTCGGAGACGGAGCCGGAGCCGGTGCCTTTTGAGACTGCTGGCATGCTGGTCCTGATTTAGCCTTTTTGGTAAACCGGCCTTTCCTAGCCATCTTAAATTCATAGTGACATGATGCAGGCAAAAAATCATGACATTAACTCCAGCAACATATAATGCGGGTAAATTTTGTTTATGTATACTAGAAGCCAAAATATTAACTTGTAAGCAATGCCAGGAGTTACTCAGCACAAGACATGGTTATAAGCTAGAATACTCTACCTGTTCTTTATAAATCAGATTCATCATTACAAAAGCGAACCATGAATCTTTAAGGCCAACAAAAGTTATAACACCAAATGAACAAGAATAACCAAATCAAGTAACGTGTTCACAAGGGGGAGGTTACAAATCATAACACGCCTATTGTGCTAACTAAAAAACTATGAGGTTACCATGATATGAATATAGCAACTGCACATGGAAGGATCACAGCCGTTAGTGCCTAGTGAGTGCTCTTTCTCTTTATGTAATAATGAAGAACCTTGTTTCAGCATTTTTCATTATGAAGTCATGATAATTTCATTACTATAGGTGATTAAGTTTGGTTAGTTTAATAATTAGTTCTTTAATTTATCTAAAAAAATGTTAGAATTCGATTATCATTTTCTGTATACAATAGTTGGTTAATAACAAAATCCCGAACCGTATCTGTGTGTTCTTAAGCCCCCCAAATCCCTATCCTTCATTCTTTCTTTCCAATTACATTGAACCCCCAAGCATATACTAAGAGAATATGACAGACTAAGGAAAAGCCATCTCAATATCAACACACAAATGGAAAAATGCAAAAGAAAAACTCATAAACACTAGCACTACTCGTGAAAGCATCAGTAAACTAAAGGGGGTTCAGATTTAAAATACACTTATGAGAACCGAATTCATCAATGTCGACCAGAAAACCTACTGCATGCACATTAGAACATGGCAAATGTTATTGGAAGAAATAGATGTTGTTACCAGAACAGAGAGGGCGGGCCTAACAACAAGACCAAAACCACGACTACCAAATTGATAATGAGAGCGACGTGACCGGCAGGTTCTGGAAGCTGAAGATCAAGGATACAGACGAGCAATTCCCCCCGGCGACAACGAAGAGAGGCCAGATTAGTGTGCTAGGGCTGTGTGTGTTATATAGTGTTTAAGGAGTGGGGAGAAGAGGTGGGTCGCAGCAGCTGGAGATTTTGAAATTAGGTTGAATCAGATCCAAATTTTGTTTCTCTGAGTAACTATTGGCGAAATAAAAAGATATTGAGACGCGGGAATGATTATATTGGGAGGAAACTGAAATATTAAAAATTGACTATAACATTAAAATTATCATATTAAAATGTAAAGGTAAAAAAAATATTGGTTTTTTTAATATTATTTTAACCTAAAATAAATTTTAAGAAAATCATTTATATCAAAGTTTTTTCCATAAAATTCTAATTTTTCTCCAAATTATAAAAGATATAAGTCATATATCGTAAATAATATAAATTTGTTTATATAATACTTTTGATATATGTGTTTAAAATAAATTAATAAATATAATAAATAAATTACATAATCTAAAAGTATTTTTAAATAATAATAAATAAAAGAAATACATAAAAGATAAAAAGGGACTAAACTTTTCCTTTTCTATCCTCTTGGAAGAATTGGTACATGACTGATTCTCTAAAAAAGTTTTCACTTCTACCAAATATCATTTTTAAAAGACAAAGAGTGTTGGTAGCATGCTGTTTACTTTATTCTGAGGTTAGTATTTTTCAGCCTTTAACATTTTTATTCTTGCTTAATATGTTAGGCTGTTATCAAAGTATGTGTCGTTTTTTGTATTAGTGCTGTTGCAATGGCTACATCTGCTCAGCGAAGGAATGCTAGTGATATGGAGCGTGTTAAGAGGTGGACTATAACTGAAGCAATGGGAGTTTCCTGGATGGAAGTGAACAACCAAATATCATTTTTAAAAACTAAAAAATCACAAGTCTTGCCTGAAATGCACAACCTGCTTTTGTAGCATTTGTAGCATTTGTAGCATTCAACAGGGTTGTATACTCTATGCGGACCATGGCAGGAATCATAGCAAAATAGGTCACTAATTGTCCAAAAAATTTATATTAATCAGCAACTTGAAACAGTCAAGTTAAAAAACTGCATAAATGGGTAAAATAGTAGACCAAGGGCATTCAACATGCAGCATACTAACAATCCCTCATTAAGCAATTTAAAGAGTTCCATTAAGTCACGACAACTTCAACACAGAAGTCTTGGGCAGCCTATAAATCCAAATTCAAATTTTTAGAACTATTGCAATATCTTCAAGGGTTCAGGTATCGTGTCGCTCACATAGATAGGTGCCACGCATTCTTCGTATCAGGGGACATTCCACCATATGGATATTCATTCTCGTCCGGCATTTTATTGAGGTCATATGATAGCATCGAGGCCTTTTGTCGAGCAGAATCAGCCTCTTCAGAGCTTTCGGAGGAGACAACAGCCTCTTTCTCCACTGAATCCGGTACCACCTCCCCCGTTTCTTCGGGTGCCTCCTGAACCTGGGATCGAGATAATCCTGACAGGTACGTCATGGCCAAATATAAGCGCAAAATGTTAGGACTTAGTGTATGAACGTAATTATTCTAATTCAAAGAATTTCAAGAAGTTGATAATATTACGTTCCCATAGTCGTTCAAGTCCATGTTCTATGAGTTTGAACTCCTCTCGTGCTGCAATATCCAGTTCAACAACAAGAGTATTTTCATAGTGTACCTGCACAACACACCACCCAAATAATGTAGAAACACTTTTTGTAAAAACCACGGACAATGCAATCCCTTACAATATATGATATATATAATTATTCACATCATTCCAAACCTATACCATTACCATACTGGTGACTCATAAGTTTATTACTAGAAAATATTTTCGTAGCAAACAGATTCAAGAAGGCATAAAAGATATGGCATCCAAAAAGGAGTACACAAATAACAGCATCAAAAATTGGAACCTTTGGGGTCGCTCCTACTTAAGTTAGAATTAAAAAATTTAGCTCATGCACAGAGTTCAGTGTACGAAGAACAATTAAAAGAACGCCCACCTTCAGGTATTTCCGTTGACATATATATGTATATACTTGTATAAAGAAGCAAAAGGTTAATTGCATGCATTCGAGCCCTTCTAGAAAACTCAGCCATTTGTATTTCATAAGAGACATTACTATTAAATAGGATAAGGATAATAAGCCTACGTAATCCCAGAATTCAGCTTCATGACAGGGTTGAGAATTTCCCATTATATATATATAAAATGTTTCATCATGACATTACCTTCAGCAGGTATCAAACTTTCCTTTAATTTATTACACCCGCATAGATTAGAAACATGGCAATTAGAAACCACAAAAGGATCAATATTATATGCTTGAGTACGACAAAATTAAAGGGTCTATATTATATTAATGAACAGAATTTAATTATAATCTTAGAAAGCAAATAAAATAGTTTAGATATCTAGATAGATAAATATTATACACGTTAGATAAATAGCCCTGGAATAACACCACTATTTTACCTTCACCTCGTCAAGTATTTTCTGCGACTCCCACGAGTCCATACTTGTTATAAACTCAAACCCATATTTGGCTCAGTACTTTCGGTCCCAATGAAGCAATTCCTAGCATTTACACATAAACATGTATATATGGGTTTCCCTCACAAATAAGAAAAGTATTTACAAAATAAAATTGGGTAGCAGCAAACAAACCCTCATCATTGATCCTGGGGCATAACGAATGGCTCAAAAGAGGTGACTTTGTCCAAAGAAGGCATCCAACCATGATTGTATAGGGGACTCTCTGAACCACAACTGCCTTGCAAATGAGGTTGCGACCTCCAGCGAAGAGAAAGGAGACGCATTTATCATCTTCTCTGCGAACCAACGGCTTCTGGAAATGAGAAAGAAGTCTCTGCTCTCCAATTTCCATGAAAGTCAACAGAGATAGAAAGACCGTCCAAGTACAGCATAAGTTTACATGAGAGGATAAGTTTTAAAAAATCTAAGAAGTCTCAATCAATTCGACCTATTGTCCAACGATATGACAAACATAGAATCCATTAAATACAATCCAATCTCTTAGGAATCGGCTGCCTCATCACAGTCTTCAACCCCGTCTGTAATGGATTCCTCTAAATCACCGTCTCTTGTCAACGGCAGGCCTTGGACATCAAATTCAGGCAAGCTAGTCATACAGGATTGTGGATGAAGGTCGACCTCGCAATGTTCATAGTCCTCGCCCATGTCAAACAAATCCCTTGGTTTCACATGGACTACTACACTCCATCCGCTCTCCACCTCATCCTCCACGTAGAATACAAGACGCGCCTTAGTTGCCAAGATGTATGGCTCATCGTCTTCTCGATCACCGGTGTGAATCGGTGTCGCAAAATTGACACAGGTGTGGCCGAAAACATCCTGTCGGATACCTCTCCCCGACGTGGTATCCGCCCAAAGACACTTGAACAAGACTACATTGAATTGACCACTGTAATTTAGCTCGATGATGTCTACTAATCTCCCGTAATACGAGACACCGCCAACAGCAACATTGGCATCCCGTTTACTTGCATAACTTCTAGTATCCGAAGTGACATAAACCCCGTTGTTCTGTGTTTTCATCCCTTCCTCCCTCGACATGGTCCTAAATTTAAATCCGTTGATGTTGTACGCCTGATAGCGTTTGGCCTGAGCATTCGGACCGCAAGCAAGCCATTGCAACTCGTTCGAATGATTGGCGCTTCCAAATGTGACCTGGCATTGAACAATTAGAGGCAAGAAAGCATAACATGGTAGTAGGATCCAGGATATATTAAGATTACCGTATGCCTGAGCCAATTCGAAAATTCTCTATGCACAACATTATCTACGAAAGACTGGGACCTTGTTTTACTTCGCAACCTTCTCTTTGTGATGGCTCTGAACTCACTGTGCACACAAAAAGGTATTTCAAGTTCAGTACTATCAAAACCGAATTGGCTCACGGTATAAATTTAGAACTCAGGCTCTGCACGTACTCCAATAATTTCTCTACAGCAATGCAGTTGACCAGTACATGACGATGTGCTTGAAGCTTTTTGGTGGGTGTTAGTTTGAAAAATGAGGCTGCCCCGACCGCCTTTCCAACCTCTGGGAACAAGTTGGCAATCTCACTCGGCCGGGCATTGCTCGGCCGGTCGCCAACGCGCGTCGGTCGGTTGATCCTAGTCTCGACATTATCTAGGTATCTTGAACAGAATGTGAGAATCTCCTCAGATAGGTAGCCCTCTGCTATCGATCCTTCCGGTTGTGCCCTGTTACGCACGTACTACTTGAGACGACATAGGTACCTTCGAGAATGTAACATATAAATTAATAGGTGACAGCTCCTAATAAAACAGGCCGAGAAATCTTAAGTGGATCTTTACCTCTCGATTGGGTACATCCACCGGTAGTGCACTGGGCCACCGAGACGTACCTCCTTGACCAAATGCACCGTTAGATGAACCATGACTGTAAAGAAGGAAGGTGAAAATATCATCTCCATGTGGCACAGAGTATGGACCACACGATCCTGAAGGAGAGGAAGTTGTTGAGGATCTATGGATTTACTGCATATTAGTCAGAAAAAGGCTGATAAATCGGCCAGGACGGCGGACACTGGGGTCGGCAATACGTGTTTTAATGCAATTGGCAATAGATGTTCCATTAGAACATGGCAGTCATGACTCTTCAAACCAAATAACTTGCGCTGTTTTAAGTCAACACAGCGAGAGATGTTGCTAGAGTACCCGTCTGGAAAAACCACATTCTTTATGGTCCTAAGAAAGACATCCTTCTGTGAGTTCGACATGGTAAAGACTGCAGCGGGATGCTTTCCACCTTCAAGTGGCCACATATCATGCCTGATTCCCATCATCTGGAGATCTTTACGAGCCTTCAGGTGGTCTTTGGATTTACCGCTCTCGTTCAACATGGTGAATACAATGTTATCGCACACATTCTTCTCTATGTGCATGACGTCAAGGTTGTGACGTAATTCGTTGAACTCCCAGTAAGGCAGATCAAAGAATACACTCCTCTTCTTCTAGGGTGACTCGTCCTGCACCACGGTCTGCTGGCCACGTCTTCTTTTACCGCCCATCGCATGCACCTTGCCCTGTGAGACGGGCACACCCTCCAATTGTCTAAGGACATCCCTGCCAGTCAATTTGGTAGGTGGGGATCTATCCTCTACTTTACCATCAAATCTAATCCAGTCTCTTCTATATCTGTGATCGCGATTCAAGAAGCGCCGATGATCCATATAACACCATTTCTGACTGAAAGTGAGTCGCATAGTCTCGGCGTCCAAGTTACACGTGGGGCAGGCTCTCCCGCCGTACGTATTCCAACCAGACAAATTGCCCAAGCCAGGAAAATCGCTGATAGTCCACATTAACGTAGCACGCATCTTGAATGTTTTCTTCTCACTAGCGTCGTAGGTATCAACACCGGCCCACAACTGCTTCAACTCATCGATCAGGGGCTGCATGTATACATCTATGTCATTGCCAGGCATTTTCCGGGAATAATCATAGAGAGTATGAAGTTGGTTTGTTTCATGCAAATCCAGGGAGGTAAGTTATATGGGATAAGAATCACTGGCCATATTGAGTACTTTGAACTGAGGTTTCCATAAGGATTGAAGCCATCACTGGCCAAGGCTAAGCGAACACTGCGCGGATCGCCCGAAAAGTCAGTATATCTCATGTCAAATGCTTTCCAACCCTCGCCATCTCTGGGATGCCTCAAGAAACCGTCAGAATTGGTGCCTCTCTTGTGCCACAACATGTCTACAGCAGTCTTGCTGGACATGAATAACCGCTGCAACCGTGGAATCAGAGGAAAATAACGAAGAACTTTCGCCGCCTGAGGTTTACCATTCTTCTTGACAACAGCGTTGATCCTTACTATTGAATTCTTCCTGGTCTTCTGCTTCCACCTGGATGCTCCACACCGTTTGCATCTAGACAGGTCGTGGTCGGGACCCTGGTATAGCATGCAGTCATTCGGACATGCATCTATCTTCTTGTACTCTATACCCAGCTTCCTTATGATCCTCTTGGCATCGTGCAAGGTCTTCAGAATCTGTGCATGCTCAAATGCATCCCCAAATAGCTCTAGAATCAATCCAAAAGCCTTGTTGCTCACTCCGCACATGCACTTTATATGATACAGCCTAACCAGGAAAGAGAGCTTCGAGAATCTTGAACATCCCGGATATAATACCTGCTCGCCGTTATTAAGCAAGTCTTGAAAGGCACGAGCCTCGTGACTAGGTTCATCAGATAAGTACGGCAACCCATCCACAACGTCTCCAGCATGCCCATGCATGGAATCGTCATCCCCGCTCTGCAGTCCCGGCAAATTGAATGCGTCGTGGATCTTGTCACGCATTTGATCTCCTGAATTTATAGTGGGATCTAGTTCTTCCCTACCGCTGGGTCTCTCGTCTATTATCCTCTCACCGTGATGTAACCAAAAGGTATAGTTGGGGGGAAATGGTTTCATCAGAAGATGATCGTATGCATCTTCTCTAGTATGGAAAAACCGGAACCCACACATAGTGATGATTAGATTTTTGACGGTTTAGAATTTCACAAATGAAATCTCGTTGAAGTATAGTCTCTAAACCAACAATAATCCTCTCATACAAAAATTTGTTTGTCACAAGTACAAACCCCTAAAATCTATAAACCGAAGTATTTAAACCTCGGGTCGTTCTCCCTAGGATTTACAATAAAGTGTCTTGTTATTGGTTGTGAGTTATATTTGGGGTTTTTAAGATTTTAGACAAGAAATATAAATGGCAAAGAAAATAAACTAACAACTAGCAAAGCTCTTGGCAAGATATGAGAACTAGAAGTCCTATCCTAGTTATCCTCCTCAATTGTGATGGCAAATTGTCCATTGCTCCCACTTAGTCAACCTCTAACCATGGAGGAAAGTCAAGTGGATGAATCAATTTGATTCAGTAAACATTATTAAATGCAAGAATTAAAGGAATCTACAACTACAAAAACAAGAGATCAACAATAGAAAAGCAAAGAAAACACATTTATTATGAATTACCTCTTACTGAATTGGAAGAATGTAGAAGGAACGATACTAGATCTACAACAAAATATAAGAACAACATAAAGGAAATTACAATAAAGGAATGGAAGAAGAATGAATCTAACAACAAGGAATTGAGATGTAGAAGTAGAAGAAAGCAAAGATTAAAATCTAGATCTAAGAACTAAACCTAATCCTAATCCTAATTCTAGAGAGAAGTGAGAGCTTCTCTCTCTAGAAACTAATTCTAAAACTAAACTATGACTAATGGTAACTAACATATGGTAAAGTATGTTCATTCCCCCTTCAATCCTTGGCTTAAATATCGTTAGAAATGAGTTGGATTGGGCCCACAAGGCTTGTAAATTCGCTAGCCACGAGTTTGCATGAAGTGATCACGTGCACCAACGGCGCGTGCGCGTACTTTGCGCATGCACGCCATCATACGTGTAGCAACTGTGGCAAATCTTATATCGTTTCGAAGCCCCGGATGTTAGCTTTCTAACCCAACTGAAACCGCATCATTTGGACCTCTGTAGCTCAAGTTATGGTCATTTAAGTGCGAAGAGGTCGGCTTGACAGCTTTCCGGTTCTTTCATTTCTTCATGAGTTCTCCAACTTTTCATGCTTCTTTCTTCATTCCCTTGATCCAATCTTTGCCTCCTAAACCTTAAATCACTTAACAAACATATCAAGGCATCTAATGGAATCAAGGTGAATTAAATTTATTCATTTTAAGACCTAAAAAGCATGTTTTCACTCTTAAGCACAATTGAAGGAGAAGTTATAAAACCATGCTATTTCATTGAATAAATGTGGGTAAAAGGTGATAAAATCCCCTAAACTCAATACAAAATAAACCATCAAATTGGGGTTTGTCAACCTCCCCACACTTAAACCAAGCATGTCCTCATGCTTAAGCCAAGAGAGAAACAAAGGGTATCAACATTTATTCCATGTAAATGAGCTATATGCAACCTAAACTATATGCAACTAAAATGCAAAATGGTTTTACCTACTTGGTTAAAAATAATTCATTCCTCCAAGGCATACATGCACAAGTAGGGACAAGATCTTATAACGATTCATGAGTCCTACCAATTGAAGTATAAACATGAAGTTCACATAGACTTGTAAGAAGAACGCTCGTGAAAGCCGGGAATCAAGGAATTGAGCATCGAACCCTCACCGG
>NC_029772.3:69416563-69417379 GCF_000817695.3 Arachis duranensis | reverse complement strand
TCCCCTAATCATGCTTTCCAAGATTTGTTTTTCATCTAACAATCAACAATTATTCAATGCATGCATACATATATCATGAGGTCTTTTCTTTAGGTTGTAATAGGGCTAGGGTCAAGGTAGGATCATATATGGCTAGTGGACTTAGGATTTGAATCTTTGATTAACTTAAACTTTCCCATCTAACCTATATAATGACCTATACAATTAAGTACTAATCTAACTACCCATTCCTCACTTTTTCACATACTCATGCATTTTCTATTCGTTTCACAATACTTATGCATTGATTCTTATTGAGCTTCACTTTGGGGCATTTTGTCCCCTTTATTGCTTTTCTTTTGCTTTCTTTTTCTATATACATTTTTTTCTTTTCTTTTCTTTTTTTTTATTTTTCACTTTTATTTCTTTTTCTTTTCATTTTTCTTTTTCTTTCAAACTATACACACGAACATCAATGCATAAGGTCTATACATTTAATCAATACATGAGTATGTACCCAATTTCCCAATATTTCCAATAATAATACAAAACTACCCTTTTATTCCCCCAGTGTCCCAAGATCCCCATGCTTGAATGATACACACACACTAGCCTAAGCCAATCAAAGATCCAAATTAAGGACAATAATTGTTTTTCACTTTAAGGCTTGTAATGTGCTAAATTAAGAACAAGTGGGTTAAGCGTAGGCTCAAATTGGCTAACAATGGATGATAAGGGGTAAGGCTTTTTGGGTAAGTGAGCTAATGAAATGATGGCCTCAATCATATAAATGCATGAATACACAAAATAATGGACATAAAGAATCAAACAAATCAA
>NC_029772.3:69414674-69416274 GCF_000817695.3 Arachis duranensis | reverse complement strand
AAAATATGTACAAATTCTAACTAACATGCAACCTATCATGCAATGCAACGACTAACTAACATTGGTGTTGAAAAGGAAATTGTTACCCATGGAGATCGGTCGACGACCTCCCCACACTTGAAGATTGCACCGTCCTCGGTGCATGCAAAGAAGAGCAGGGTGGATGGGTTGCTACAATTGATGAGCTCTGTCAAAAGATTGTGCGGGATGAAGAGCATGATGAGCATCAAGTTCGAACAAGAGAGAGTGGGCCATGAAAGACAATATAAGGTCATATCAATGCACAAAGAACATAAGAGTCATACAAAATGAAGCATTGATTTAAAAGTTTCATCACCCAACAATATCAAACAAGTCAAGAGGCACCAAAATAATGCAAGAATTTCTCAACAATTGAGTGTAAGAATCCAACACCATTATTGAAATGACACTTAAAAAAAATGAAAACATGCTACAAAAACTAAATGAAAATGGGAAGAGTAGAGGTATGCGAGTGTGATAAGCAAAAGAAAATGGAAGGGGAGAAAAAAAACTCTCTCTTTTTTTTTTACCGACGCGTGCGCGTCATGCACGTTTACGCGTCAATGGGCATATTGGTTGAAAGACGCGTACGCGCTAGGTGCGCGCACGCGTGCATCGAGTTAGGCTGGAGGCATAATGTCGGCCCAAGTCTGGCACAACTCTCGGGTTTTTGGCTGGAGGTGAAATTTTGCATCCACGCGTACGCGTACAGTGTGCGTCCGCGTGGATGGTCGAAAATGCTCAGGTGCGCGTACGCGTTAGGTGCGCGCACACGTGGATGGTGTTCAGTTTTTCAAATTTTTTTTTTAAGTTCTTGCACCAATCCAAGCCTTTCAATCCTCCAAACAGCTACCAAAACACTCTAGAACCTTATTCAACATACTATATTACTAACTAAACTCAATAAAACAATAAAAACAAGAAATTAAACTAATTTTACCAATATGTACAAAGAAAGAAAATGAAAAGATGTTACCATGGTGGGGTGTCTCCCACCTAGCACTTTTGTTTATTGTCCTTAAGTTGGACTTATGGGGGGGCTCCTCTCAAGGTGGCTTGTGCTTGTACTCATCTTGGAACTTCCACCAATGCTTGAATCTCCAATAAGCTCCATTCTTCAATTGCAATATCTTCAAGCTTTGATGGAGTTCTCCACAAACCATGAGCTCCCAAATTTGATTTTCATTGTGCGATCCGGGATCCCACACTTTGTTTTGACACCCGTCCTTAGATTGATCGTCATTATTCCATCCGGGTGGTATGGCCTTGGAATTCTCAAAGAAGCTTCCAAACAACTTCCTATACCCATGCCCTTTGGTTCCACACCAACCATTGCTCTTGAATTTTGAGCTTACAACCGTCATGAGCTTAGAATGATGTTTCCAACCACTACACAACTCTCTTATACTTTTGACTCCACAAAGAGCTCTAAATTGACCATCATTTTCAATTAAACCATATTCAAGTGAGAAAGTAAGGCTTAGGGATAAGAGTTTTACCCACTCGAATGTTGTGTTGGATGGTCACTTAGGGAGGGAGACCTTCCCATACTTAGACAATGCAAGGTCTACTTCTTTAG
>NC_029772.3:69410867-69414368 GCF_000817695.3 Arachis duranensis | reverse complement strand
TTTCTTCAATGATCATAGGCTCCTCCAATTGTTCTAACACAAAATAGCATCCCTCATCCCCCACCGGAGTTTTCAATCTCTCCTTCATGCTTTGCTCTTCAATTGATTCTCCATATGTGGCTATGGAAGCACCTTGAGTGTTCAAACATTTGTAGGCTAAAGTATGCACTACCTTGGTCAAGTTAGTCACAAACTCTAAGGTGTTCCTTTGCATATCCGCTTGTCCTTGAAGTAGCAAGGTAAGAGAATCATCTATTGGGGCTTGGGGTGAGTAGGAAGGTTCATCATTTTGGAGAGAGGATTCATGGTAGGAAGGTGGTTCCTCTTGATAAAATTGTGGAGATGGTGTGTATTGAGGTGGTTCTTGGGAGTAATTTTGATAGGGTTGTGGTGGTTCTAAGGGTTCTCGCTCATAATGGTTATAAGAATATGGTATGGATGATTGGTCATATGGTGAATATGGATCATAGGAAGGTGCTTGGTATGGAAAGGCTTGTGAGAATGGTTGAGGTTCATGTTGAGGATGAGATTCATATGCATATGATGGTGATTGTTGAGTGTCACAAAAAGAGTCATCATAGCCGTTAAATTAACATGCATTAGGATGGGAGTTATACCTATAAGTATCCGGGGATTGTTGCCAATAAGAGTGATCAATTCCTTGAGGCTCCTCCCATCTTGGAGTGTTCCATCCTTGGTACATGTTAGCATTGAAGTTCACATTCCCTACAACACAATTAGAACCAAACTCATAGCCAAAGTGAGAATTCATAGTGAGAGAACAAAATAAAACTAACAAAAATTAAGAAGCAAACAAAAGGTAAACCTATTCACAATATTCACATATGTACAATAACCAATAACACAACACCATTGCAACTCCCCGGCAACGGCGCCATTTTGATGATCGGATTTTTGACGGTTTAGAATTTCACTAATGAAATCTCGTTGTAAAGTATAGTTTCTAAACCAACAATAATCCTTTCATACAAAAGATTTGTTTGTCACAAGTACAAACCCCTAAAATCTATAAACCGAAGTATTTAAACCTCGGGTCGTTCTCCTTAGGATTTACAATAAAGTGTCTTGTTATTGGTTGTGAGTTATATTTGGGGTTTTTAAGATTTTAAACAAGAAATATAAATGGCAAAGAAAATAAACTAACAACTAGCAAAGCTCTTGGCAAGATATGAGAACTAGAAGTACACTTAGTCAACCTTAAATTATCCATTGTGATATTCAAATTATCCATTGCTCCCAGTTAGTCAACCTCTAACCATGGAGAAAACAATACTAGATCTACAACAAAATATAAGAACAACATAAAAGAGATTACACCAAAAGAGTAGGAGAAGAATGAATGTAACTACAAGGAATTGAGAAGATAGAAGTAGAAGAAGATGGATCTAAATCTAGATCTAAGAACTAAACCTAATCCTAATCCTAATTCTAGAGAGAAGTGAGAGTTTCTCTCTCTAGAAACTACTTCTAACTACTAAACATGACTAATGGTAACTAACATATGGTAAAGTATGTTCATTCCCCCTTCAATCCTTGGCTTAAATATCATTAGAAATGAGTTTGATTGGGCCCACAAGGCTTGTAAATTCGCTAGCCACGAGTTTGCATGAAGTGATCACGTGCACCAACGGCACGTGCGCGTACTTTGCGCGTGCGCGCCACCATACGTGTAGCAACTATGGCAAATCTTATATCGTTTCGAAGCCCCGAATGTTGGCTTTCTAACCCAACTGGAATCGCATCATTTGGACCTCTGTAGCTCAAGTTATGGTCGTTTTAGTGCGAAGAGGTCGGCTTGACAGCTTTCCGGTTCTTTCATTTCTTCATGAGTTCTCCAACTTTTCATGCTTCTTTCTTCATTCCCTTGATCCAATCTTTGCCTCCTAAACCTTAAATCACTTAACAAACATATCAAGGCATCTAATGGAATCAAGGTGAATTAAATTTATTCATTTTAAGACCTAAAAAGCATGTTTTCACTCTTAAGCACAATTGAAGGAGAAGTTATAAAACCATGCTATTTCATTGAATAAATGTGGATAAAAGGTGATAAAATCCCCTAAACTCAATACAAAATAAACCGTCAAATTGGGGTTTGTCACATAGGGCATGGACAATGTATCATCCCATCAGATGATGCATTGGCAAATGCGAAGTCGAGGAATATATTCAGTCCATCCCTATATTCTGTACTACCTCGTAGCTTTGTAATCCAGCTCTTATCAATGTCTTAGTAAATGAAATAGCACATACAAATAGATACTTAGTAAAAAAGTACATAGAAATAAAAACCCCAACTAAAAAATGGGGTGTGTGTCAGTTGAACCAATAACAGTTTATCACAATTATGTTAAGGAAGAGTACCATACGATAATAAACTCGACAAGATATTACAAGCTAAACCATGTAGGAAGAAACGCAATAACTCAAAACAGAAACAGAACCAAAGTTGAGTGCATCCCAGATAACATGAAGAACAGGAAAGGTATTGGGAAGGAGGCTTACTCATGTTTAAAATTTTGTGCTTTCTTAAAAGAATACTGGTAGAAAGAATTGCTGGTTCCAAGTTCAAAAAATGAAAAGATAAAGAAAAGCTACCTTAAAAATTGAAAAAAAAAACCAAGAATAACTGTTAAAATTAAACAATAAATATGTCAACAAAGATAACTAAACAATGATCATGTACAGTGAATTGGATCTTTAAAATATCTCGAAAATGGAAGACAAAACAGTATTAAAAGTTAGAATTAAAAGAAAGTTAATAAAAAGGGGTCAAAATAACAATAAGAACAAATGGAGGATAGATTCATAAACTTTAAGGATATATTACACCTTGTATGCTTATAAAAAGCTCTTATTATAGTTTCCCTGCCATAATTGTCTTTGACCGTGTAAATATAATAAACAAGTTCAGTGAGTAAGAATGAATTATTAAGCCCTCAACTCAATTTCAATATATTGAACAAGTGGTGGACGAAATTGTGATCATATTCATTGTAATTGGATTTTAGAAATTGGCATGAGTGGACACAACTCCGTTCAACTAACCAGCAAGTGTACTGGGTCGTCCAAGTAATAAACCTTACGTGAGTAAGGGTCGAATCCACAGAGATTGTTGGTATGAAGCAAGCTATGGTCACCTTGCAAATCTCAGTTAGGGAGATTAAAGGGTAATTGTGATTATTGGAATGAATAAATAAAAAGGAATAAAAAGGGATAGAATACTTATGCAGATTCATTGGTTGGAATTTCAGATAAGCGGATGGAGATGCTGTAGAGCCCAGGGACGCCTGCTCTCCTACTGCTTCTACTCAATCCTTCTTACTCCTTTCCATGGCAAGCTTTGTATAGGGGTTCACCATCAACTGTGGCTACTTTCATCCTCTCGGGAAAATGATCCTATGCGGTTGTCAGTCGCACGGCTAATCGTCTGGAGGCATCACCCATGGCTGATGGCTACATCCCATCCTCGCAGTGAAA
>NC_029772.3:69399077-69410211 GCF_000817695.3 Arachis duranensis | reverse complement strand
TCTTCGAATAAAGTATGGACTATTATATATTGCTGGAAAGCTCTGGATGTCTACTTTCCAACGCCGTTGAGAGCGCGCTAATTGGAGTTCTGTAGCTCCAGAAAATACATTTCGAGTGCAGGGAGGTCAGATTCCAACAACATCAGCAGTCCTTTTGTCAGCCTTCTTCAGAGTTTTGCTCAAGTCCCTCAATTTCAGCCAGAATTTACCTGAAATCACAGAAAAACACACAAACTCATATTAAAGTCCAGAAATGTGAATTTAACATAAAAACTAGTGAAAACATCCCTAAAAGTAGCTTAAACTTACTAAAAACTACCTAAAAACAATGCCAAAAAGCGTATAAATTATCCGCTCATCAACAAGTCACTTGTAACGGGTTTTGAGAAGTCAGTATTATTCCTTTACTTGGAAAAGAAAAAGGGCATACAAGAAAATGTGGTTTTGAGCCATGGTAAGGGAGCTGCTATAACATTAATAATTATAGTAACAATGATGAAGAATATAATTGAGTTCTTTATCTATTTTGGCTTCATCTGCCATGTGACATAGAAACTGTATTACCCAAGCAGGAAGTAGAAAGAGGAAACCATGGTCAAGCGAAATCAATTGAAGTTAAGTAAAAAAAAAAGCAACTTTATAAGTAAACACGCAGAGTCCATAATATCTTTATTGTTTTTCATTCTTGGATAAATGCCCAAAGTCCTATCTTATATAAACCAAACTTCTCTATCAATAATTAGTATATAAACCATGACTATAATACAAAGGAAAACTGTATATTCTGTTGGAATTAGTATATAAACTGTGACTAAAATCCTATCCATAATATCTAGCTAGCTGCGGATACTAGTTAAGCACTACTTTCAAGTTTCACATAAATAATAATACAAAGAAAACCTGTATATTCTGTTGCAATTTGTTGAACATAACAAGTACCAATCAATCAAACCAAAAATGAAATAAAGACTCATGTATCTATATGTTTGTTAGAACTTAGTAACTCCTCTTGACTTCAACATTTCATTCATTAGTCAGATTTTTTGGAAATTAGAATGCCACCAAATATACTATATGATCAATTATCCAACAATATCCAAAACTCACACAATATTGCTTATTTCACTTTAATATTACTAACAATAGGCAAAAGATGCAGTGGTGAGAAGTTTTCAATGCAGGTAAGTATTAGTTATAACACATATACACTATTATGGTTACATCAGGCCCAAATCATTCTTATTAAAACCCTTTTCCTAACCAGGAGAATTATCAATTCCACTACTCACATGTGCAAAAGATGAATGGATACAACATTAATAAGTCAAATTTATCAGAGTGGATTCAAATTTCCAAGCTTAGAGGTAGACCATAGAGGTAGGACAGAATGCAAAGATCACAATGGAGATTATTATGAACACTGTAGCGTTTGTATGTCTGTAGTTCTGTACACGCACCTAAAAGGAATGATGACAACCACTTTGCATCTATATATCAAGGTTAATCTAGAACCTTGTAACTAGACTAGTCTATTTAATTTCATACTTTAAAAGCAACATACACAGGGAGGGGAGTCAGTGATGTTTCAAAGGCTAGTGGGATTTTCTTGTCTCTCAACCAAAGTATTTCAGATTCAATCCAACTCACACGATTACCCTTCAAGTTCAACTAACTCTATCAGGTTTAAGAAGGCAATATAAATTTGAGGATCGATCGTAAGAAAAAGGGGATAAAAAGACAACAATCAACAATCGATTGAGCATCAAAGAATCTGTAAAATTAAATCAATCATATAGTCTCAACATGCTTTTTTGTTCACTCAAAGCACTCAACCTTGTTTCTCAGCTCCCCATTCATCACACAAAGCTAATAGTACTCTATCTGTCTACACAATAAGAGATTGATTCAAGGGTGAGAGATAGACGATATTAACGTGAACCAATCAAGTCTCCATACTGAATATAAAAATTAACAGGGCAATTCATCCTTGATGATCATGGACAGATGTATTACACTCTAATTTTTTTTATCTTTTGGAAGATAAACTTGCAATCTGCTAATTCATCGTGCAGAATGAAATCCCTAACTCAAAACAGCTTCAATTAACAACAATTTATAGAACATATAGACAAATACATGTTCAGAACTCGGTACCAATAATGAAAACTAGAAGAAAAGCTCATTGTGGAGGAACAAACCAGTGAAAGGGGGAGGCAGCAATAGCTAGGATTCGCGCACGGTGGAGGACGGTGTCGCGATTTCACACAGTACCGATGAGATGTTCAACTTCGTCACCGGAGATAGAACCACGGTTGGCCGCTGCGCGATTCGACAACCAAGACAGAAGCGCCGGGTGGAGCGGATGGTACGCGGCTCTGCTCCCGCTCGTGTTCGGTGCGCTAGCAAAATCAAGTGCTGGGTTTCTGCAAAATTGGGGGAGGGGTTTTGATTAATGGCAGTAAGGTAAAGGGGAGAATTTAATTAAGGAATTGAAACTCACCTGGCGGCATTTATAGGTGTACTCGCGGGTAGGTTGCGGCAGATTTAGGTTGGGTGCTCTTCGCGCCTCTGCCTGTGCTTTCGTTCGCGCCAAGAAGGCTTCATAAAATCTAGAGGGTTCAAGATAAACAGACCACTTTCGCAGCGGTTCGGACTGCACGGCCACTATCCAGGGGGCGTTTAGCGGTACCTGCCATGACCGCCGCTAACCTCTGCTGGGATCTTCTCAACTAGCGGCGTTGTTGGAATGGGCCGCTGTTTCTCCGCCGCTAGGCTTCGCCTCTGCTGTAGTGTGTGATTTTGATGGGACCTGCAAGGGTGGCATAGTCCGAATTTTAAAGGAGATGCTGTCCAAATTTTTTATAAAAATTGGAGACTTTGTTTAAGAAAAATTTATTTAGAAAGATTTAGATTTTCAAGGATCTTATAACTTGATTTTAGGGAATTATGAAGAAAAAGTTCATGTTTGGTAATTTATTTATTTAGAAAAGAATGAACTATATTTTGAATCTGAATTATTGAAGAAAATAACAAGTGGTATGATGAGAATGAGTATGATTTTTGAATAATTAAATGACAATTATGGAAAATGATAATTATGAAAAATTATTGAATATATTGAGTTTGGGGCGTTCCCCCATGTCAGCCGAGTTTTTTCCCATGGTTACTATTGACCTTGGGGTATTATTTTTCCCATGTCAGTTTGGGGTGTGGTCTCTTCTCCCTATGTTAGCTTGGGATTCGTCCTATGGATATATTTGAGCTTGGGGGCGTTCTCTTCCCCATGTCAGCTTGGGAATTCTCCCCATGGTGTAGTTTTGAGCTTGAGAACATGTCGGGATGGCTACGTAACCGACAGTTGATATTAACAGCCATAGGATAGGCATTCATCATATACATTTGTATGCTTTGCTTGAGTTTGAATTTGTTTGGATCTGCCTAATTGCTTAACTGTTATTAATTGCTATCCGATCTATTTGCTATTACTATAATCTACATGTGTGTTTTCCTTTTATGTTTTGCTTGTGTTTGTTTCTGTTGTGTTACCTTTGAGTTTGGATTTTTATGATGAGATGATGATTTGGTTATGAAATTGTTTGAGTCGCTGAGTTGAAGGTTGTGATTGGTTTCTGATTGACTTATTAGTAAAGTATGAAAAATCAAGTTGGTTCAGCATAGACTTAATGAACCTATGTTTGGAACAGATTGGTCATTCATACTGTTAGGAAACTTTTAATTTTCTTTTATAGGAAAAACTGTGCTTTGAAATTCTGGATACTTAATCACTGAGTTTGAAAAACAGTTTACCTACTAAATATCTTCTTATAATAAACTCTGAAAATCTGAGGTGAGACCATGTGGTTAGGTTCTCACCCTCCTACAGACTTTTCTTTTCAGGAAACGGACGAAGAAGTTTATGAAGAGTAGTTGAGTTTAGCTTATGCGATAGAAGATGTTTTAGTTTAGTTATCATTATTCTTTATATATATATTATTTGTAAGTATTGTAAATTGTATTGAAAATTATGGATGTATGTTTTGAAAATTTTGTTTAAGATTTAAACAGGCTCATATTTTAGTATTAAATATTTTAAGAGTCGTAATATCCGAGTTATCAGAGTGGCGCAGCCGGAAGCGTGACATTTTGATAGTTAGGGTGTTACATTTTGGTATCAGAGTAGTTCATCCTGATTAGAGCCTTGGGAATGGACTGACTGTGCTTCATTGCATACTCTGAGTGTCTGTCATGTTATAGGTCTTCGGATGACAAGAATTAGAACTTAATGCACATGACTGTCTATTAAATAACGCTGTTAGCTTACCATTGCATATCTGTTGATGTTAAGTCTGGCCAACTTAATGTTGATGGCTTATGTGAACAGGGAAGTTAATAGGTTATTATAGACGAATTAGAATTGATAAGTAATGGGTAATGCGAGTCACGTGGTTCGAGAATGCTAGAGTTCACTTTTCGTGTTTGGTTTCAACTTGTGATTCTTATTTTCGTCACTTAAGTTGGCGTATCGTTTCTTTTTTACTATTCTCATTAAAGTTCCTTGATTTGGATTCCTTCCTTGAACCATGATTGAACCATTCTTTGACCATATTTTATTATTCGTCCATAACCTTGCTTGATTGTATTCCTGAGAGTTTGTTTGAGTCTTTCAAAAATATTTGTCTTTATCATTAATTATACTCTTTTTCGTGAATCATGTACTCATTGATCTGATCTTGAACTTGTTTTGGTGGGATGCACGATTCTTAAATCTTGAGTGATTTGAACCTTGAAAGTTACGATTCGAACTAAGCTAACTATATAATTTGATTCTTTTGCTTCATGTCTAATGTATAGCTTGATCTGACCATATCCTTGATTATTTCTTAAATTCTCGACATCATAGTTCCTAACCTTGAAGTCTTCTTCGTGATCTGTGTATCTTCTTGACGTAAACTGAGCTTGTTTTGGTGTGATATGTCATCCCTTACAGTCTATTTCTAGAGTTCTTGTTTTGGATTGAAAAAGTTTTGAATTGACTCTTTCCTGTCTAATTCTATTTTACAATCATCTTTCGAATTTTTATGAGATCTCTTTTAATTTAGCATATACTTTCCTACATGGATTCAAAAATTTCTTTATATGGTTTAAATCTATTTATTTGCAATCTCTCCCTCATGCTATGCTTTTCAATTGATTCTCCACATGTGACCATGGGAGTGCTTTGAGTGCTCAAATATTGGGAGACTAAATTGCTTACTACCTTGGTCAAAGTAGCCACAAATTCTAGTGTCTCCCTTTGCATTTCTCCTTGCCCTTGAAGTATAAGGCTAAGGATTTCATCCATTGAGGATTGGGGTGGATAGGAGGGTTCAATGTCTTGGAGAATGGGTTCATAATAGGAAGGTGGTTCTTCTTGGTAAGGATGTGGTGGTGTGTATTGAGATGGTTCTTGGGAGTAGTAATCTTGGAATGGTGGTTCCATGTAGGGCTCATATGGCTCAAAAGGTGGTTGGTATGGTGGATATGGATTGGGGTCATGTGAAGGTGTTTGGTGAAAAGAGGCTTGTGAATATGGTTGAGGTTCATGTTGAGGATATGATTCATAGGCATATGGTGGTGATTTTTGAAAGTCACAAGGAGATTCACCATAGCCATTGGATTGATATGCATCAAAAAATGGCTCTTCTTCATAGTGCATTAGTGGAGGTTGTTGCCATGAAGATTGATCATATGCATATGGCTCCTTCCACCTTTGGTCATTCCATCCTTGATGCATCTCTTTATTGTAATCTCCACTTCCTACAACATAGTTGTAATCACACTCATAGCCAAAGTGAGAATTCATAATGGAAAGAGAAAACAAAAATCAAAAGATAATAGAAAACGAGAGAAACAAAATTCTACAACTAGCAAATAAAGCAAAAAGTAAGATATTCACACTATTTACATATGTACAATAACCAATAACATCACACTATTGCAACTCCCCGACAACGGCGCCATTTTGATGAATAGATTTTTGACGGTTTAGAATTTCACAAATGAAATCTCGTTACAAGTATAGTTTCTAAACCAAGCAATGATCCTTTCATACAAAAGATTGTTTGTCACAAGTAACAAACCTCTAAAATTTATAAACCGAAGTATTGAAACCTCGGGTCTTTCTCCCTAGGAATTACAATAAAGTGTCTTGTTATTGGTTATGAGTTATTTTGGAGTTTTTTAGATTTTAGACAAGAAATATAAATAGCAAAGAAAATAAACTAATAACTAACAAAGCTCTTGGCAAGATATGAGAACTAAAAGTCCTATCCTAGTTATCCTCCTCAATTGTGACCACAAATTGTTCATTGCTCCCACTTAGTTAACATCTAACCATGGAGGAAAGTCAAGTACTCAAGTGGATGAATCAATTTGATTCCTCAAGTCCTAATCAACTCCTAAAGGAAAGACTAGCTTTAGAGGCATTCAAATTAATTAACAACTTCTAATTATCAATCAACAAAGGAATTAGATAACTCAAGAGTCACTAATTACTCTACCTAGGCCAAGAGAAACAAAATCTATACTAAAACCCAACCAAGCATTTCATCAAACACTTGGAAGGTACAAAAGAAAAGCAAAGCAAATTGACAACAAGAATAGAATCTAACAACAATTATTGCAAGGAATTAACAACAACAATGAAAAGAAACACAATTATTATAAATTACCTTGAATTGAATGGAAAGAAAGTAGAAGAGACAAGAGTACATCTACAACAAAGTACAAGAACAACATAAAGAAAATTACAATAAAAGAATAGAAGAATGATGATTGCAACAACAATGAATTGAGAAGAGGAAGTAGAAGAAGATATGAATTAAACCCTAGATCTAAGAACTAAGCCTAATCCTAATCCTAATCCTAGAGAGAAGTGAGAGCTTCTCTCTCTAGAAACTACTTCTAACTAATCTTAATGTGTAAAAATGATCAAAAGTCCCTTTGCTCTTCAATCCTTGGCTTTAAATAGCATCTTTGGTGCCAAAGTTGGTTAGGATTGGGTCCCACAACTCCTGAGAATTTGCTGGGCGTGAATTCACTTAAAAATCAAGTATCAGCATCGATGCGTACGCGCACAGCACGCGTACGCATCCATGGGCCATTTTGCAAGGTGCGCGTAAGCGCTTAGTGCGCGCGCGCGTCCATGGGCAAGTTCAACTCTTTGGCTTTTCATGATTTCTCCACTTTGCATGCTTTCTTCTTCACTCCTTTGATCCATTCCTAGCATTTTGAATCTGAAATCACTAACAAACACATCAAGGCATCTAGTGGAATCAAAGGGAGATTAAAATCATCAAGTTAAAGGCCTAAAAAGCATGTTTTCACATCTAAGCACAAATAAGGAGACAATCACAAAATCATGCTAATTCATTGAATAAATGTGGGTAAAAGGTATTAAAATCCCCAAAAATCAATACAAGATAAATCCTAAATATGGGGTTTATCAAACACATGGTGGCGAGCCATAGTTTTTACCCAGGGAAACTCGTATCTCAGATATCATCATTCATAAGCCATTTCATAGTCATAATCATTATTTAATCATTCATCAAGCCATGGCATGTTAACTCTTTTTATTAACAACCTCCCTTTCACATTTTTCATCATCATTCCCTTATAATTCATCTTGATTACCCTTTCCGGGTCTTGACCAAACTATTTATCAAACTCTTCTCAACTTTCTTAATATCGAATAATCTTAAAATCAACCCAACTCTAACATTAAATCAATCACATCACACGAAAATTAAACTTTAACTTCTCAAACCCATGACTATCACTAAGACATCCTCGACACTCTATTTTCTTTTCTATTTTTAATATAACAAATGAACTCGGAATTGTGCAAACTTTATGTCCAAACGTTCATCTTGAAATAAGCTTTCTAACAAACTAAAGATCATAATTTTATAATTTTTCTAGCCTCAGAAATAAAGGAAAAACCGTGACTACTCTGCAGTGCATAAAACCAGAAAAACAGCAGCAGCATGTGATATTCAAAATTCAATATAAAATCCAAGTTAAATCCAATGACTTTAAAAATTAATGTAGTTAAACTGTACTCATCCAGGTTTCTTTCTCAATTAGTTCTGAGTTAATACCATTTTTAATGAAGAAGTTACATTACCTGGAAGTTAAGTAAAAATGAGTCAAAATCTGTTTTAGAAACCAACAAACTTAGTACCTTTCAATTTGAATAACTTTTATTACAAATCTCCAATTAAGCTAAATTTTGGTTTAGAAACTCCTAGATCATCCAGAAACAAGTGTGTCTTAGTTGTAACCCAATTGCTATTCAATTCTAAGAGTTACAA
Source organism: Arachis duranensis (assembly GCF_000817695.3). Taxonomy (NCBI): domain Eukaryota; kingdom Viridiplantae; phylum Streptophyta; class Magnoliopsida; order Fabales; family Fabaceae; genus Arachis; species Arachis duranensis. The sequence goes on along the minus strand of NC_029772.3, from coordinate 69,401,857 downwards.
GCATTGGAAGTTGATGCATAGCTTGCTGAAATCTGTTTCTTTTTAGCTTTGACCACCAATATTCAAAAATTCACAACTCCCAATCATCATCTCTTAAAATTATGAAGTTTTAGATAAATAAAGAAAGTTAATCAAATTTTATAACAAAATTGGTTTTGCTCCAAAACTTAACTCGTAGAAGTTGCAGCATGACAAACAAGTTGCTGCCCTGTTTGACCTTTTCTGCTGCAGGACAGATTTAACAACCTAACTTTAAAAATTTGCCATAAATTGTATATTTAACAAAAAGGTCCCAAATTTTTCATTTTAGCTCCTTATATTCCCAAGTTTAGCCCAAACTTGGTCTCATACAATTCCAATCATTACATAATTAGTTACAGCATATGCAATACCACCACAACACAACTCTACGTCCTTGTTAACAAACACCAATCCTAATCCATTATAAATAAATATAATAGTACACCATTAATAACTTCCGCACCTCATACTTCTAATATATATCCACCAAAAAATCTATTCCAACAACAACATTACAAGGCTAATCATTAAATACAACAAACAATTCAACTTATCCTATGGTTCCTCTAACCTATGTTTTCACAACACCGTAAATATTAAACGTGCGAAACTTAAACCATACCTTGGCCGATCACTTAATTCACCCAAGGCAGCCTCTCAACACAAAATCACAGCCCCTCCAAGCTCAATCAAACAGCCCCAAAGCAAGCCTTGGCACTAACAAAGCTCCAAGTAATCCAAATTCAAGTCCAATGCATAAAACACCCTCTTTATCTACACCTAACACATTCCAATTCAGTTTTCTATTACCAAAAATAAGATTGAGTTAGGGTTAGGGTGTTCTTACCATACCCATATGCTCCATAGCTTGATCCCACAAGTTTCGAAAGCTAACTTGAACCTAGAACATAGAAATTGGACAAGATTCACCATATGTTTTTAAGTTTACAAAAGAAAGAGGGATAGGGATTCTGAAATTAATAGGAGGCTTACCAGTGAAATTGTTCAGATAGAAAGGTAGAGCTTGACGCGCTGAGCGCGTGACCGTGAATGGTGCGGCGATCGGAGCCCGAACGGAGGAGTTATTGTGGTGAGAAGGAAAGGTAAGGGTTAGGTTTTTTCTCCTCCCTTCCTTGCTGTGTGTTTTGTTGCTTTTGTGAAATGGAGAAGATGAAGTTGCTGCTTCATTTATGTTATGGGTCTGGTTGGACCAACGGGCCCGGTTTAGGCTCCGGTTCGGTTCTTCTGGTCCAATTCTGGGCCAAATTTCCGAAATTGGTATCAAAATTTTCATTTCGACGAGCTCTATCCTATTTTGATATTAGTTTTGCATTTTTAGCTTTCCTAATAAAAATTCAATTTATTAGCTAATAATTTACCAATTTTAGCGGGGTTTACAACATGAACTAATTATTCCCCAATCTTGTTCCTTGTTCAGACGCTATTTTCATTTGATCTTAATTGCGTACGTTTACTTGAACTTCTTGATATATCTGCTTTTCTTAAGATGCGATTTGGTTCTTTTGCTTCATGTCTCGCATCTTATATATATCTCATTCTAATTGAATTTGGTTCTTTTGAAGTTCTTGTTTCGAACCCTACATTCTGAATTATTCCATGCCTGATAGTGTTCTTCAACATTCTCTTGAATTCCTGTGAACCCCGTCCATAAATTTTGTTCTTCTCTTCCTAAGTTTGATATCCTTTTGGGTAACTCAATCTTGTTTTAGAGTAACGTGTGATTCCTCCTTGTGCTGTTTAAACTCCTTTTCTTGGATCATGTATTCTCTGATGTAATTTTGGATTTGTTTAATGCATCAAAGTAAATCCTTGAAATCTTTGTGAACCTTGTCCGAGTTGCTTGTCCTTTCTCTGAGGCCTTATATCTTTTTGAGTAACTTGAGATTTGTTTTGGTGTCACGAGCGACCGTTATATATAGCAAGTGGTGCGTTAGTTCTTTATGATGTGTTTCGTAAATACAAAAGGTGGAGTTTGTAAGCGTGCGACGTTATAAGATGTTTTGGGGTTTTTGAGTCCCATAAAGAAGTTTGCGGAAGTTAGATTTGTGACCAATATTGGGTTACGAAGTGTTGATGAGATTGAGAAATTCACGAATAGTCTATTTGTTAAAGTACATTTTGGAGTGGTGAATATACATCAGATTGATGCTTGGAAAGTTGGAACTCTGGAGTTGGTATAAGATCAATGTGCGGACGTTAAGCGTGTCATTTTAGCCACATGCCTGTTTTATAATCTTTTGTCACCTTGTTCCACCATCGCATGTTTGGACCATATCATCTTTTGCATCAAGCTTGCCTTGTAATTTCAGCTTTGTAATCGTACTTTTTTCTTTATACTTGTATGCCATATGAACCTCTCTTATTTTAGAGCAATTTTTGAGGACGAAAATTTTTATAAGTAGGGTAGAATATAGGCCTTCGAATTTTTTAAAATTAAATAATTAACTATTTATGAACTAATATATTATATTGAGATGTAGTTTTTAAGAAAAATATTTTTAACAAAAATAATTAAATAAAATTTTATGATTATTGAAGTTTAATTTAATTATTATTTATTCTATTAAATTTAAATTAATTATTATTATTATTATTATTAAAAAAAGGGAAAAGTGGCCGAATGCCTTAAGGGAGTAAAGAAAGAAAATTTGAAACATGGCTCATATGCCTTATACATATATATAATCATATTTTTTTTAACTTGGATTCATTTACTTGGCCAAAGCCATTAAGGAAAA
>NC_029772.3:69385301-69398964 GCF_000817695.3 Arachis duranensis | reverse complement strand
ACTATTATTATTATTATCATTGTTATAATTAATATTATTACTATCGTTATTATTATTTTAATATTAAATTATTATCATTATTATTGCTATTATTATGATTATTATTATAATTATTATTCACATCGGCCGAAAGCCTTTAAGGGAATGAAAGAATAAAAAATGGAATGTGTTACTTGCTAAGCTTTATATGCATGTGTGTATATATATAAAATCAATGACACATAAGTCTTCCATGTGTCACTTTAACATTAATTATCCAGTCTTCTTTCATTAACCATTCCTTCTCCAAGTAATACTGAATAATTTTCTTTGGGAAAATGAAGAGAATGTCGTGAGTGAGAGAGAACGAGAGAACAATAGCACCGTGAGAGACAACGAGAAACCATGGAAGCCATGAACCTTCGGCATTCGATTTTTTGCTATCCGTAACTCCAATAAAAAATCTAATCCAAAAAAAGTGTTCGTATCCTTTTCCTCTACACATTGGCATCACTTTTGTTCGGTAGAAGTTGACGGTGACGTAACTTCCCTTTCCCTTGAGTTCGGCTAATTGGAGTTCTAGGAAGCACAGACAATTTCTGACGCTTTTTCCTTCAGCAGCTTGGTCAGCTGGTCAGAAAGCTTCTCCAGAACTTTCGATGATTTTGATTTCATACGAAGGTAGTGGGTTTTATTTTGAAATTAACTGTTTTAAATTATGAATGCCACAGAAGTCTAGTGGATATTTGCAAATAATTTATGATTGCTTGGAATGACTGAATGATGAGTTTGAATTGAAGCTGTGATTGATATTAGTTTTGTGATTGATATTAGTTTTCTGATTTTGATGAAATTGTTAAAATTCTGATTTTATGTGATTATGATGAATTGGTTGAGTTGTGACTGTAAAAGGTGATTAAATTAGTGTTACTTGTTAAATTGTAATATGATGAGTTAATTATTGAAGAAATTGTCGTATTGATAATTGTTGAATGGAGTTGGATTTGAGTTTGGTTTGGAAAGTGATGAATTTGAGGGAGCTCGTATGGGTGATAAAGTCCAATTTTTAAGAGGGATTCTGCCCAATTTTATGTAAAAATAACCGAAAATGTGATTTTATTTCGAAAATCTTATTTATAAATTTATTTTAAAATATTATTTTATAGTGGAAAATATTTTATTTATATATTTTCTCATATTGAGAAATGGATTTTGTATTGAAAATTTGTTTTATTAGTAATAAATTGAGAGTTAGAAAATATTTTGACATTAGAACTAGTTGGATTTTCAGATTTATAAATGTTTTGGATATTGGACTTGACCTGCTGGTTTATCGGAAGTAATCTGTGAGAATTGAAAATAGGTTTTTAGTACTGAATTTGATTCGTTTGAGTTATCAAAAATGTTTTCTGAGAATTAGAAATGGTTTGGTTGGAACGGTAAAAGGGTGGCATAGTCCAAATTTTAGAGGAAATACTGCCGAAATTTTTATAGAACTCCAAGACTTTGTTTAAGGCGTTATTTAAAAGCCAATCTGATTTATGAATATTGTTTAATTTTAAATTATTACGAAAAGAGTTACTTTCAATCCAATTTATTAAAAAAAGTATAATCTTTTAAATTCACTCTTTTGAGAAGAGATTTTGTTTTAAGTTATGATATGAATTTGGTTTGTTAAGAAAAAGAAAGAATGAGAAATGAACATGGCACGTGTGATTATGAATTGTTTAAAAGGTCACGAGAGGGTGACGGAAAGTAAATGATTATGGTGCCGCTGGAAAAATGTTAAGCTGTGAGCTTTATATGTGAATCATTGTGCGGGGACGCCTGTGTGTATGGAATGGCTTCGAGGAGAAAGTGGCACATGCTTCAGTTGGAGAATCAGTGCCTGTAAGTACTTGTAGAGGTCATGTTCGGCATACTTCAACTGGAGAATCAGCGCCTGCAAGAGGTTGAAACCTTACAGAGGTTATGTCGCTGGAATGTCTTATCTGACTTGCGAGTCCGATTGTGTCGAATGCGGGTCGAAACCGACAAATGAGCTCATTACCTGCGATAGGACTAGACATGCATCATCATTGTTTGCACATTTGCATTTGATTGTGTTTGCTTATCTTGTCTCTCTGTGATTGTACTGTTTGTCTTATTGCTATTTGTTTGTGTGTTGATCTGTTTCTTATGCTATTAGTTTGTGTATTGAGGTAACTGAGAACAGAGGTTGTGATTGAGATTTGTTTTAAGCTCAAAAATTTAAAAGAAAATATTTAGTTATCTAAAGTAAAATTTAGAAGTATTTTCAGGGGTTGGTAAAAATATAGTTTTTTTGAGTAAATGGATTATTTGCATTTTAATCTCTACTTTTACGGCATTTCCGTTCCCTACTGAGAATGTGTGGTTTGTTCTCATCCCAAAATCTTCCACTAATTTAGTGACAGGCTCGAAAGTTCAATATGAAGTTGTGGATGAGTAGTAGATTTACTTGTGATTCCTATTATTTTTATAGAGTTTCCTCACCCTTGTTGCTTTAAGTTTTATTTTATCCAGAGGATTAGGTATTGTATTAGAGTTTTATATTGAATTTATTTGTATAGTACTTATTATTATTAATAATTATGTGATTATTATTATTTGAAGATCTTTGATATGTAATTTTAATTACTAAAAATAATTTTCTGGAGTTTTCTATAAAACTGAAATGCGATACCGAACTAAAGGCTCAATATTAAAAAGTTAATAAGGAAAATAGGTTAGTAATGTCTTACTTTTGGCACGATCATGACATACTAAAAGTTAGGGTGTTACAAGTATTATATTATAAAATATAAAAATTGAAGTGATTATTATATAATTTGGATGGATTGGACTAAATATAAAAATATAAAATAGAATTATATTATTAAATTTTGGTAATTTTAATTAGTTAATAATATAAAATAATATAAAAGTAGCATAATTGAATAGTTTTGGTTGATTATACTAAAAATATCGAAAAATACTCTAAATAAAAAGTCAAATTAACTTTAATATTAAATTCATTTATACGATTTTAATTTTATATAATATTTAGATAATAGATTAGTAAAAGCAAATGGAATGATGACTTTAATTAGTATTCGATAAAATATTCATTTAGAATAAAAAAGTAAAAGTATGGTATTATTAAAAATAATATATTTTTATGTTTAAAAAATTATATTTAAATAAAATATTTATAAAATATAAAATTTAGAGTAACATAGATTCATGAAGATTAATCGTTAATTAATTATAATAAATTATATAACATTTAAAAAGACAATAAAATGAATAAGAAAAAAATAAAACGAAATAGAACAGATAGAAGACTACAATAAAATAAATTGAGTGTGAGTTTTTTTTTTAAATTTCATATCACATTCATTTCGATAATAATAATAAATAAAAATACGTCAATTTGAAAGTAACTTCACACTACAATATACCACAAACAGGTAAATGGCGTAAATTTAAATGCGAATTTTTTTTATTTATGCATACATGATAATACCAAGGTCTATAAATGCTTCATGGATAACATATCATATATAGCTTCGAATGATGAGCACGAGAGTTAGAGTGTGTGGTGGTTTGTGTCCACGATAATTGCCTTCTTATAACGATGCCTCATAGGAAGAAAAAGAATTGTTGTAAAAGCTATCCAATGAAAGAGTAATTGGTAAACAAATGATATTTTCTTCTAACATACATGGTCTTTTATAGTGGTAAAATAAAAATAGAAGGAATAAAATTTTGTATTTTTATATTAGAAATAGAATTTGATATTTATCCTAATAAAATTATTATTATTGTTATTATTATAAATGGGTTACCATTAAGGTAAAAATTTGCTACTAATAAAATTATTGGATAATGAATAAGAATTAGAATGGTATCAATATATAATTAAAATAAATAAAAAAAATTTCAATTGATAATTAGTTTACTAATACATTAAATATTGATTTTATATGATTAGACTCCCAAGCGCCTAAAGATTCTCTGTCTCTAATACGATGAACCCATAACAAATTTAATGTAACATTTGGAGGAACTACTGACAGTTTTAAAGGGAGAGTATTCACCGCGTTGCTGTTCTTAGAGCATGTTTGTAGGTGAAGCAGGATACATGGTGAATATTAGATACAGTAAGTAATATTGCGTTTTTCATTTTTTAATGTTAGTTTGGATTAGTTTTATTTTTAAAAAAATATTTTTTTAATAAAATTCTCAATAAATATAATAAATTATGAATAATGCATTATTTGATTTTTAAAAAATTCGGGTTGTTATAGTGGGGTGCGGCTGAGTATGGTGAGGGAAGTTAGGGTTAGGTTCCAATTTGAAAATTAGGGTGTTTGATTTTCAATTTAGAAATTAGAGTTAGAAATAAGGAATTTTATAAAGGAATAAGGACATATATGAATAAATATTTTAAAATAATTTTAAAATCAAATGTACTCTATTAAAATATTTAAGAATATTATTTATTAACATATTACTACGTTTAATTAATTATTTTTAATTTAAATTATAAAATGAACATATTAATCAAACTCTATATATAGTATAGTTTAAATCTAAAATATCAATTATCTTATTAAATCATACACCTTTTTATTATTTTTCTATTACCAAAATTTTAATTTCAATTTAAATGAACTAACTAATTATAATAAAAATTGTACATAAATATTAACTAACTTAAATTTAAAGTATTTATAAAAATTAATCTAATATTTTTTAATAAATTAATTTTTAAGAGTTCAAATTAATACCATAATTCATTCATAATAGAATTTACTTAGATTAAATTATATAATTCTTCCATTACTTTTAAATTATAAAATAACCAATTATAATAAAATTACACAAGAACGTTAATTAACTTAAATTCAGTATTTATAAAATCAATTTAATTATTTTGAATAAATTATTTTCTAAAAATGAAGAACTTGAATTAAATTATAAATTGTTCATAATAAAAGTGACTTAAATTAAATTATACAATTTTTTTCTTATTTTTGAAGTACAAAAATTATAATTTCAATTATATCAAATATTCAATAAAAATTATATAAAAATTCTAATTAATTTAAACTCTATTTTTTATAAAAAATTTAGATATAACTCCTGATTATTTTTAAATTCAAAATATCATAGAATTTTATTTAATTATTTTCAGTAAAATAATTTTCTTAAAATAAAATCTTCAACAAATATAATAAATTTAATTATCCGAAAATTCGGATGTTACAAGTTTTGATATGAACCTTAATAATAACAAATATTTGAATTTGTCTTATTTATTTAACTTTTTAATATGAGCATATCAGGTAAACTAATATGCTAATGCACTGCAACAAAATAACATTTTGGCAACATTTTTTAATGGTTCGTGACAGTTTTAACCGTCACTAAATATTTTCACGACGATTAGAAAAAGTATTACTGATTTGAACGTCGCCAGCAGACATAGTGACAGTTTTTGGATCATTGTTGGTAAGGAGTATCGCTAAATTGTTTGTGACAACTATCACTAATTTGTAACACTTGTTAATGTATTTTTTAATTTGTGTTGTATTTTGCGACTCTTTGAAACTGTCATTAAATTACTAAATTCAATGATAATTTTAAACCATCACAAATTTTTTAGCAACGATTTGAAGTTGTAACTAAATTACTAGTTTTTATGATAAATTTTAGGTATATTTAATGATTGTCTAAATCGTCACAATATTTTTAGTAATAGTTTCTCAATTTAAAACTGTCACTAAGTTAGTAATTTCTGTAACGGGCTTTTTCTGTATTTAGTGGCTTTTTAAGCTGTTATAAACTTATAATCTCTCCAATATCAAAATTGAATTCTACAAAAATAGCATTGCATTTCAAAACATAGCAATAATATATTTAAAGTTGAATTCTATAAGTTGTGCATAGTCATAATCCATGATATATAAATTCAAAAATTCCTAACTTAATATAAACATGTAAAATTAACAATTCATTAATAGAACTCCTTTAAAGTTCATGTAATTTGTGTTGTTGAAGTTCATGAATCATGATTGACAAAATAAAATAGTGTTGTCTACACCTGTGATCTAAAATTTACAACCTAGAATTAAAAATAAAGAAAATATTTTAGTAAAAATATTCAAGCCAAAACTATGTTGTATAGTAGAGAGTGAAATGAAAATGTAACCAATATAAAGTGAAAAAAGTTGTTTCCCATGACATACAGGTAGGTCAAACTTTCAAGGCTGTGGAATCTAAATGGATGGAGTTGCTTAATTGATTTCCATGAACATTACTACATAAGATAAACAAATGAAAAGTAAAGACCCAGTATAAGTTATATTCAAAACAAAAGAAGATTCTTTTTTTTCAAAGTTCCACGGTTCATTGGCAGTGTGCAGAAATCTTACAACTAATTCAATGCAGTACAGGAGCTAATATTATGCGGAATAGACCCTCAAGATGGTTGTTGGCATTATTCCTAAACATAACAAACAAGAGGAACTTAATTCAACTGACATAAAAAGAAGTGATTCTACTTTTTTTTTTTCTAAAATAAGAATGAATCATACTCAAAATTCAAACAGGTGTTCAAGTTTTCCAATCTTATTAGGAATTCTACCCAGCAGCTGATTGTCATTTAATTGCCTACAATAAAAACTAGTTTTAAATAATTACTTGTAGTAAAAAGAGGACCAAGATGATACAATCATAATCAGACTCAAAAGTAGCTCAATTTTGACATGTTGGCCAAGTTCTACAGGTATTGGACCAATAAGCTTGTTTCTATGGAGGTACTTGTAGAATCAATGTGCTCAGGCAAGAATAAATAGTGAAGGAATTTCAATCAATATGAAATTACACTTATAGAAGAAAGATAGTAATAACACAATAACGATGATGGAAATAATCCCCTCAGTATCGGGTTAATCATTAAGAGACAGAAAACACAAATCAAGTGATCATATCTATGCTAATAATTACAAAAATTCCTCAGCCAAAATACTCACAATGTAGCCACTTGAAGAAATCCAATATTATAGGGAATATCTCGAGAAATCTGATTACATGAGATGTCCCTGAAAATTCAATGATAACATATGGTGACACTACAAAACTAGAGAAAAGAAATACAGACAATGAAAGCACAAAAAAAATTAAATACAAGAGTTCAAAACTTGTACAGTTCCCAGTGTAGTTCATTACAGTCAAGCTATTGCCTCTTACATCACTAGGAAGTCAAGGAGAATAATAAAGAATAAGAAAGGTCAAAACTTAAAAACCAAAGGAAGAACATATGATACAACAAAGAGAAGCCTCAAGTGTATGCTAAGGATACTTACAAGTACGACAGATAAGTTAATTGACAGATATCAGGGGGCAAAGTTCCAGTCAACATGTTCCCTCACAATCCACTATACCATTGCATAATCAAAATTAACCGTTTGGAGATTAGTGCTAAAACCAGGAAACATCCATCCGTAAATGAAAATTATACAAAGAAAGGAGAATTCACACAGGTACTGCAAGACTTCATTCCAATAGAGTAGTCTAGGTATCTCTCTAATGAGCATGTTTTGTGCAAGATCGCTGCAAATGAGAGAATGCAATTATTCGAATGCATTCACCAATAAAAGTACTTGCAATAGAACATAAAATACAGAAAATTAAAAATATTCGAAGAAAGATTACCACCAAGATTAATTGCACATTTGAATTTGTTTGAAAATACATGGCACAATCCTAAGCTCATAAAAATTTACAATTAAATGAACTTACAAGATTTTTAGGTTTGGGATTTGGGATAAAGTTATGGGGATGGGATGAGTCAACTGATTCCTTTTCAAATTCCGACATTTGCCAACTAAATGGTTCTATATCGGAAAATTTCTCTTCAAAAGTAACAATAATATAATATGATATACTATTGTAGCTCTTTCCTCATCTTAATAGTATTTTCTTTATTAAGTAAAGTTTTGTTGACCGACTAATAACATTGAGAAGGTGCGATTTAAGAGTTTAAGATTTGAAAATGAATGAATGAATTCAAGGGACCCATGTAGCCATATATAGCTCACTATTGCTAAGAGCCTAAGATGGATTTAATTTCCAAATAAGTAACGATTTTGACTAAACTAAACTAAAGGAGAACTATACAGCAGTGGAGAAATACAATATATGGTGAAGAATTGGAAATTCAATTCAATATTAGAGAAAAATATATACCGTTTTAAAAGTTACAAAAACTCCAGCCATTTCAGCTTTGATATGGAGAAAGGACCATATTGATTGTCAGACAAATCCCTTCAATTTCATGGCAAAATTAATGGTATCAGAATTTATAACATAGGTCAAACAATTAATTGAATTAGAGAAGGACAACAAGCAAACAAGGCAAAGTACTAAAAGGCATGAATAGATGAATAAGATCAACACAGTTCCTAATTTCAACTGGTATTTGTGATGATTCGTATTGTTAATAATTTTTCTTATTTTAATTGAGTTAAATTTTAAAGTGATCCCTAAAGTTGCACTCGAGCCTTAAAGTGCTCTTTAAAATTACTAGTTATTCAATTTTGTCCTCAAACTTGCACTCCGAGACTCATACTAGTTCCTAATGCGTTTTGTGTTCATCGGAACACTAAAACGACGTCATTTTATAATTTTATATATAAAAAAACCTGAGCCTCTCCTTCCCCTTCTCCAACCCGAGTCCCTTTTCCTTTCCTTCCCCTTTTTCTCTGTTGCCGCGCTGCACGCTTCCCTTACCCAACTTAGTCTCTTATACTATTGACTCCTCTCTATCTCTCTTTGCCTCTCCTTTTTCTCTGTCTCCTTCTGCCTCCTTGATCCAAAAATTAATTCCTCCATTACTTCATTTTGTTTTTCTTTATACACCTAGTGCAGAACAACAAATGCATAGAGACAGTATATATGCTTTCAAATTACATAAATTTTATGCAGTAAACTAATGAAACAAAGATCTCAGTCAAACAAGAAAGGGATTGCAAAAATAGGGTTAATCACAAATGCCAGAATAAATGCATCCAGACATCCAGAACAAACTCCATTACAATAAAAAAAATGAAAAAAAAACATACAAGAGAAAAGGCAAAGAGGAGAGACTAGGTTGGGAAGGAGGGTGAGCAGCGTGGTGCCGTGACGGAAGCCGACGAGAGGAGGTAGTAGAGGCCTCGGGTTGGGAAAGGGGAAGGGGAAGGGCCTCAGGTTGGGGAACGGGAAGGGCTTCAGGTTGGGGAAGGAGAAAAGGAACAGGAAGAAGGAGGGGAAGGCGAAGGAGAAGGGGAAGGGTTGGGGCTTCAACGTGTTTTTTTTAATAAATATAAAACGACGTCGTTTTCAATGTTTCGATGAACGAAAAGTGCCTTAAGGATTAGTATAAGTCCCGGAGTTCAAGTTCAAGAACAAAATTGAGTAACTTTTAACTTCAAGAATCACTTTAAAACTCGAGTGCAATTTTAGAAATCACTTTGAACCTTAACTCTACTTTAATTTCTTGTTTTCTTAAATTTAATCACAGTTTCTACTTCTAATCTTATCATATTAAGTACCATTTTCTACTGAGGTATTTTCTGAGTTTTTTCTAAGGAAATACAGAATTAAAGAAATAAAAATTAAAAAGAAAAGAGGGGATAATCAAAAGGCAAGCATTGCATGCAAAGCCTTAGCATTGTAAAATATTGTAAATTAATTAATAATAACTAATAAATTAATTATGAGTAAAAAAATTAAAAAATTAAATTTTATAATTTAAAAAAATAAAAACATTTAAAATACGAACCAATTGAATTGGACCTATATTGGGCCTAACATATATATGATGAGGGAGAAGAGCCAAGAACCCTAAACCCCTTCACTTCAAAAAATTCAGTTCCTCCTAATTTTTAATCTAGAGCTCCAATCGCTACACCATTTGCCGCAACGCAACTGCCTCGACGAGCTCTTCAAATCCATCCGAACAAAGTGGTAAGAAATTTGAATTTCTCATCCAGCCATTCTCCTCTTAAATTTAGTGATTTTGGGTATTGAATATTGAGAAATTATGTAATTTTGATGGTTTAGAGGTACTCTAGTGCGAGATATAGTTGGGTTTCATTCAAGTGCTCAGTAGGTAAGGTAAGGAACCACTGAATTTTTGTTAATTAGTGCATTAGTGAACTCTTGTATTGATATAGTAAAATTATATGAAATTTGATTGAGTTTCATGTTGATTTGGAGTCAAATTGGTGAATTGGGACAAAATTATGGTGGTTGAAGCTTGTTGAGTTGATTTTGAGACTTGGAAGTTGTGGACAACAGGTTTTATAGTATTTTGGGGCTTATGGAGGAATCGAGCAAGGTATGATTTTGGTCCTATATTTAATATTTAAGTTGCTTAAAAATTTAGGCTAGTTACTATAAGATAGGCTTGAATGTTTTGAATGGTTGAATTTAATATAATTAGTGTGTGTGTGTGTGTGTGTGTGAGAGAGAGAGAGAGAGAGAGAGAGAGAGAGAGAGAGAGAGAGAGAGAGAGAGAGAGAGAGAGAGAGAGAGAGAGAGAGAGAGAGAGAGAGAGAGAGAGAGAGAGAGAGAGAGAGAGAGAGAGAGAGAGAGAGAGAAAAATGAGTTAATAATGAAAAATTAATAATTTAGGTGGTGTGTGTGTGTGATTAAATAATTGATAAATAGGAGACTAATACTTGAGAATGTATGTGAATGTTGGGATTGATTTGGTTTGTTTTGAATTGATAATTTTGAAAAACTAGAGGATTTGAACTTTTGGTAAATACTAAAATTTTGACTAACTTTGGCTGGTGGTGCACGAAATTGTGATCATCAACAATGGCGCCAATGGGCTTGGTGCTCTGAAATGTGAATCACACTTTGTCACAACTTCGCACAACTAACCAGCAAGTGCACTGGGTCGTCCAAGTAATACCTTACGTGAGTAAGGGTCGATCCCACGAAGATTGTTGGTATGAAGGAAGCTATGGTCATCTTGTAAATCTCAGTCAGGCGGATTCAAATGGTTATGAAGCTTTAATAATTAAAATATAAATAAAACGTAAAATAAAGATAGAGATACTTATGTAAATCATTGGTGGGAATTTCAGATAAGTATATGGAGATGCTTTATCCCTCTTGAATCTCTGCTTTCCTACTGCTTTCATCCAATCATTCTTACTCCTTTCCATGGCAAGCTGTATGTTGGGTTTCACCGTTGTCAATGGCTACCTCCCGTCTTTTCAATGAAAATTATCCAAATGCTTGTCATAGCACGGCTAATCATCTATCGGTTCTCGATCATGTCGGAATAGAATCCAGTGATTCTTTTGCGTCTGTCACTACGCCCAACACTCGCGAGTTTGAAGCTCGTCACAGTCATCCCATCTCAGATCCTACTCAGAATACCACAGACAAGGTTTAGACTTTTTGGATCTTAGGAATGGCCGCCAATAATTCTAGCTTATACCACGAAGACTCTGATCTCACGGAATGGAAGGCTCGGTTGTCAGGCGAGGGCGACCATGCGTCGTGCATCAGGAATACAAGAGATACACACTCTAGCTCTCGCTTGTAGAACGGAGGTGGTTGTCAGGCACGCGTTCATAAGGATGGATGATGATGAGTATCACGGATCATCACATCCATCAGGTTGAAGTATGAGTGATATCTTAGAACAAGAATAAGCATGAATTGAATAGAAGACAGTAATACTTTGCATTAAAACTCGAGGTACAGCAAAGCTCCACACCTTAATCTATGGTGTGTAGAAACTCCACCGTTAAAAATACATAAGTGATGAAGGTCCAGGCATGGCCGAATGGCCAGCCCCCAAAATATGATATGAAATTCAAAACTAGAGAAAAAGGGACCCTTAGTACAATAGTAAAAAGTTCTATTTATACTAAACTAGCTACTAGGGTTTACAGAAGTAAGTAATTGATGCATAAATCCACTTCCGGGGCCCACTTGGTGTATGTTTGGGCTGAGCTTGATCTTTACACGTATTTTAATAAATTTAAATTATTTATAAAAAAATATTTTGGTTAGATAAATATTAAATTGATTTTTCTTGTTATTGTTATTATTATTATTATTATTAAAATTAAAGTAAAAAAAAAAAGAAGAAATTGGCCGAAGCCATTAGGGAGTAAAAGAAAGAAAATATAGCTTATATGTATATATACATATATAACACCAATGCCACCATTATATTTGTAATACCCGGTCTAACCGAAATTAATTAAATAATGAGTTAAGTAGGAGCGAATATGGTTGGAAGATTTGGCGATTGGAATTTGATGATTTAAATATGATTTTTGGATTCAGTGAATTTTTCCGAGTCGGAAGACATAGTTTTCTGCGTAAAAGCGCGCAGTGGAATTTTGACCGGCAGTACCGGCTGAGACCTGTCTGGTACTGCAGCTGAGAAAATTGATTATGAGTAAATAAGATTAAGACATGAGGAATTATAATTAGGGGAGGTAGAAATATTTGAAGTGCGATTTAGAGCGCTAATCTTAAAGGTTTTGGTCCAAAATTGGGCCAACGGACAAAAATAAGTGAACCGGGCCTAAGTGGGCCCAAGACCCAACATATATAAACATTAGTTATGAGCATTTCAGCTCATTTTGCCCTAAAGAAGGTGTGTGGGGCGCTGAACTGAGAAGAGAGAAGAGAAGAGAGAAAACCTAACTCTCTTTGATCTTCAAACCACCATAACTTGAGCTACGGAGCTCCGATTGACGAGCCGTTTACGGCCACGCGTCGCTCTTCTCATCCTCTACAATTCTATCTAAGTTTTGTGGTGAGTATTCCATTCATCTCTGCCTTTGGGTAGTTAGTGTTGAAATCTTGTGATTTTGGGTGTTTAGGGATACTCCAACATGGATTCTAAGTGGGTTCTATCCCTACTTCATATGGGCTGAGGTAAGAAGTGCTCAAACCCTTGTGATTTATCATCTTTTTGAGCCCTAGGTTGATGTATGTATGTAATATTGGTTATGTTAGTGCATTTGATGGTTTTGGTGCACGATTGGGAGATTGGTGTTGCTTGAGGAGCTTTGGTGAGGCTTGGAGCTAAGGTTGGTGGAGACTCCCAAAGAAGAGGGTCAATTGATTTGGCTACAAGAGGTACGGTTTAAGTTTCATTTAAGTACCGTGTGGTGTGATGAGAATTCCTAGGCTAGATGCCCCTAGGATTAAGTTTGGATTGTGTAAATGGTTGGTGCTAATATGCATAGTTGGTATGTAATGTGAATTAATGATTGGGTTGAGAATTGTGTGGCCTTGTATGTTTGGTGTATTGAGAATTGAATGTATGGGGTAATGAGTATTGATTTGTGGTTTATGCTTTTAAATTGTGAAATTGGGCCAGAGGCCATGAATTTTGGGCCGGAGGCCGAGAAGAGGTAAGGAAGGTAAGTTGATGTGTGCATTGTATGATGACACAAGTGATTGGATGAGTTTTAAATAATGAATGTATGAATGATTGGGTTGGTTATTGAATAATAAGGTTTGAGGAGTTGAAGTGTGGAATTTGGTAATTTTGGGTGAAATTATGTAGATAAGGTATGTTTGGTTTTGGTTGAGAAATATTATGTGGTCATATATGTGATTATGATTATTGATGCCTTGATGGTATGAT
>NC_029772.3:69381895-69382629 GCF_000817695.3 Arachis duranensis | reverse complement strand
TTTCAGGCTTCTCGATTAATACTCCTTTCGAAATTACCTATGTTTATATATTAAAAATCCACCTGAGAGTCGTACCACCGTAATATCATTGACTTATGACTCGAGCATAAGGATTTGAATATTAGGGTGTTACATTATGGTATCAGAGCAGTTCGTCCTCGTGAGCCTGAGGGATGGAACTGCTTATGCTTCAATGCATACTCTGAGTTTGTGCCTGTGCTAGTTAGGGTATCTAACTGATACATCTAGCATGAAGTCCATGAGTGTACCTTTGGTACTTTTAAGCACTATACTTCCGATATTGAGACTGATCAACTTGATATCGATTGTTTGGTGTGTATAGGAACCAGATGGCGCCTCGTGGACCCGGTCAGGGACGTGAGAGAGATCGTACTAGTACACAGGAACCGGAAATCAACTCGAATAACCCGATAAACCTTATGGCGGCGTTGTAGAATATGACTGCTGCTATGCAGGCCACTGCGGAGGCCCTTGGGCGACAGATAAACAATAATGGCAATGGCGGAAGGGAAGCTCAGGGCCCGATGACACTGGCAACTTTCTTAAAGGTTAATCCACCTAAGTTCAAGGGAACCACCAATCCAACTGAAGCTGATACTTGGTTTCAGGCCATGGAGCGAGCACTGCAAGCGCAGTTGGTGCCTGAAGAGCAGCGTGTTGAATTTGCTACCTATCTGCTCATGGGGGAAGCATCGCATTGGTGGCAAGGGGCT
>NC_029772.3:69381386-69381869 GCF_000817695.3 Arachis duranensis | reverse complement strand
TATGTCCGTATCTGAGTATACAGACAAATTTGAGGAGCTATTCAGGTTTTCCCGCATGTGTCAGGGAGCTCCGGGAGACTTTGAGGAATGGAAGTGTATTAAGTATGAGGGAGGACTTCGAAGTGAAATCCTGAGCTCCGTTGGACCGATGGAGATTAGGGTCTTCTCTGAACTTGTGAACAAGAGCCGTATTGCTGAAGAATGTGTGAGGAAGGCTGTTGAGGCGAAGAATGACCGTCGGGAGTCCCACCGCAGGGAGCATAATCAAGAATACCCAACAAGGGGTCAAGAGTTTAAGAGAAGAGGATACCCACAACGTTTTCCTCAAAGGCGAAATGACCTTGCGACGAATGAGGAGTCCCAAAGAAACAGTAAGGGAAAACGGGCAGCGGCTGCTTATGATGTTTCGAGCTGTCAGAGGTGTGGAAGTCATCACCCAAATAGGCTGTGCCAATTGGGGTCAGGCGTATGTTACAAGTGCGG
>NC_029772.3:69380094-69381080 GCF_000817695.3 Arachis duranensis | reverse complement strand
GTATTTGTTATATAGTTGGTTAATTTCTGGATTTTTGGTGAAACGGATTGAACCCGTGACTTTTAGTTCCTTTGATTTAAAAAGATAAGGAATGGTCCTAAATGATGGATTTGGAAACGTTGATTTGAAATACCAGTCATGCTAAGTTGTGGTTGGGTACTTGAGGAAATTATCATTGATGCATAGTCGGATTTAGATGATGATTGGGTGCAAGTTGTCGTGTTCGAGAGATGAGTGCTATGATGTCTGGTCATGGTGACCTTGGATTTAGATCAAGATTTGTAATGATCGGTTTCAGAGGAATCGTTTGGAAACCTTTAAATTGCAATGCTGATGCGGTACTGAGATTGGTTTGAGGGAACTCATGACGGGTGGTAAACTCCAATTTTTGGGGAGGTGCTGTTGAAATTTTTTTTCAAGAATTTGAAGGAGTGTTGGTTATATTTTTGAAAATGATTTTTGATCTGAGTAACTTCAACAAAAGAGATGTATCTCGAAAGCTTTTATAGATTAGTAAAAGAAAGTGGATTCTTAAGAGTTTGTCAGCTTATTAGTCCAAACTCATTGAATTCTAAAAACGAAGAAAGCTTTGATTGATTATAGTGATGTGGGATGATGGCTATAATTCACGAAGATGGCAATATTATTGATGACATGATTTGAGATTTAATAGGGTGTGGGTTGATGAGACGGTAAAAGTAAGGAGCGAGGCTGTTGGTCGGCGTTGAATGAACGACCGAGACCCTCAGGAATAGAGAAATCAGAGCGCGGCAACGGAAGCGCGCAGAGTAAAAGGACCTTGGAACTGTTATGCGTTTGATATAAAGGCATACTATGCTCGCGTACTCGTAGGGATGGATGGAATTTTCGAGGGCGAAAATTTCTGTTAGGAGGGTAGAATATAATACCCGGTCTAACCAAAATTAATTAAATAATGAGTTAAGTAGGAGCGAATATGATTGGAATATTTGGCAATTGGAATTTGA
>NC_029772.3:69377200-69378462 GCF_000817695.3 Arachis duranensis | reverse complement strand
CATACTTTGACGGGACATAACTTGGACTACGGATCTCTGTTTTGTGCCAAATCTGTTTAGAAATGAAATTGGATCCGGGATGTCCATGTCGTTCGAAGAACGGGTGAAAAACGATTTAAAATGAGAGAGTTATGTTCGTCGGAAGATTGGGGGTTGAATCTGTGAATTCTGCAGCTTTTAACTTAGAAAATTTTTAGCAGAATGACCCTCCACGCGTAGGCGCACTTGGCGCGTACGCGTCGTTCTTTGAGAAGGCACCATCCACGCGTGCGCGTGGTGTGTGCGTGCGCGTCGATGCGCTGCACCCATTGCCCAGCCATTTTCCCGAGAGTTGTGCCAGAGTTGTGCTAGTCTTGTGCCTGGGGCGCAAGTGTACCCACGCGTACGCGTGGCTGATGCGTACGCGTCGTTATCTATTTTTCAATCCGCGCGTCCGCGTGAATGGCGCGTATGCGCCGATGAGTTTTGTGGCCATCCACGCGTACGCGTGGAGTACGCGTACGCGTGGCCCTGTTTTCATCCCAAAGTTGATTTTTGAGTATTAAAAGCCAAATCTCATACTTCTAAGCCTCCGGTCTCACCCCTTATGTATTAAATCATTATGATATGCCTAGCAATGAGAAAGGAGCTAGGGGATGTGGTAACTTGCGAGTGAAGCAAGGGGAAAAGTTATGATCAATGATGATCAACGATGATTATATGAGATATGGAGGATGACGGTGGGAGTACCGTGTATGCCATGAGCCAAAGGGCTATATTTATTGATAAATGGCTGGTTCTTGATTGGACCATGAGCCGGATGGCTGAGTTATTGCCAGGTCACGGCAAAGCCATTATTGATTATGGCTGAGAATAATTGCATATATGATTAATGAATGAATGTGTTAAATGGATAATAATGGAAGATGTTGAAATGTGAGGTGTAACCCCGGGTAGTAGGCAGTGGCGTTGTCCACTTGCTCCGGGTGTGAGACGGAAAAGGATGTTTATGATAAATGAGTTTAATTATGGAGTTTTGAATGAATGTATTTGTGATACCTGGGTAGTAGTAAGGGTTGTGGTTCGTCTCACTTGCTCCAGGTTAATGTTTGAGATTTGATAACAATGAGGATTGATAATATGAACTGAGATTGAATGAAAATACGTTTAAGATACCTGGGCAGTAGCAAGGGTTGTGGTTCGTCCCGCTTGCTCCGGGTTAATGCTTAAGATAACTGGGCAGTAGCAAGGGTTGTGGTTCGTCCCACTTGCTCCAGGTCAGA
>NC_029772.3:69368834-69373099 GCF_000817695.3 Arachis duranensis | reverse complement strand
TTTCCTTTGGGAGAGATTAGGATGTACTGTTGTCAACTACTTTCATACTGTATCCTAGCCGGCCTAAACTTCGCGGGTCGCAACTAGTGGCTATTTACTTATGTTATATATATCTATCTGTTATCTGTCTCTTAATCTCCTTTATGCCTTGTCCGTATATCGCTTTCGGCTTCATGTTTTATCTTTTCGTTGTCGAATCGTGAGTGATACGTCTTCGCAATTTTATTTCTACTCTTTTCAGGCTTCTCGATTAATACTCCTTTCAAAATTACCTATGTCTATATATTAAAAATCCACCTGAGAGTCGTACCACCGTAATATCATTGACTTATGACTCGAGCATAAGGATTTGAATATTAGGGTGTTACAGTATTATATATTGCTGGAAAGCTCTGGATGTCTACTTTCCAACGCCATTGAGAGCGTGCTATTTGGAGTTCTGTAGCGCCAAAAAATCTATTTCGAGTGCAGGGAGGTCAGAATCCAACAGCATCAGCAGTCCTTTGTCAGCCTGAATTAGATTTTTGCTCAGGTCCCTCAATTTCAGCCAGAAAATACACGGAATCACAGAAAAACACAAAAACTCATAGTAAAATCTAGAAATGTGAATTTTGCATAAAAATTAATGAAAACATCCCTAAAAGTAGCTAGATCCTACTAAAAACTACCTAAAAATAATGCCAAAAAGCGTATAAATTATCCGCTCATCAGCTGGCCATAACTTGGTTCTGGACCTCCAAATCTTGTGAAACTTATTTTTAATAAAAATTGGATCCAAAAAATTTATGTTTAAAAAATGGACTAAGAATAATTTTTAACGAAAAAGTTATACACGTTTGAAGTTTAGTATGAAAAACTAATTTTTCTGGACTTAACAGTTCACGCTGTGCGAGTTTTAGGCTCTGCCACACACTCGCATACATGTAATATGGATGCGTACACGAGATTATCACTTTTACACTCATGTGTACGTGGTATCTATCATGCATAAGCGAAACCTCTTCGCTGCCTAGAAATCTCGCATACGCGAGCAATGTATGCATACGCAGAACTGTCTTTTTCTAAATTCTCGTGTATACGTGGGGTGGCTCGTGTATGCATGACCCTTGTTTTTCTAAAAGTGCAATTTTTGAGTCTTCAACCATTCCTTTAACTTTCCAAACCTTTGTAACCTCTATTTAAGGTTTGATAGCTAGTATTAGGTTGTAGAAGAAGAGCAAACCCATTGAGAAAGTTTGTTTGATATTGAGAAAAAGTTGTGAAGTGAATAATGGAATTAACGATGCATGATAACGATGAATTGTGATTATATAAGCTATGGATAATGGTGATGAAGATGTTGATGAATTGTGACGATGATATTGATGATTGATATTGATGATATGAAAGATCCATCTGGCATATGTATTTGAAATTATCCGAGACACGAGTTTTCCTAGGTAGATGCAGTGGCTTGTCACTATTTGCTCCATATTTAGACTCGATACTCTGTTGATCCTCTATTGCAAGATATGTCTGGACACTTTAACTTTCCAGATTCTCCCAATGAGATGATAAATGATTTATTACATATATACATACACTCTTGGGGATGCGCTACTAGACATGTCGGGTTTAACAGGATAACTGACAGATGAGACTCATCAACCATAGTGTGAAACACGCAAAATTTGTGAATAATTAGTTAATAAATTAATTATCAATCCAATAAATTAGAAAATAGAATTTTATGGTTTAGTGGGGTAGAACTAATTAAAATAAGAATTTTGACATTAATTATAAAAAATTTATCCCAAAATTGGGTCGAACGAGTCGAACTAGACGAACCGGACCCGTATTGGCCCAAGGCCCAACCCAACAATATTTAAAGAAAGAGCACAACTCTTCTTATAACACTCCAAATTTTAGAAAATTAAATAATGAGTTAATTATAATTTATTATTTTATTTTAGAATTTTATATTCAGAAAATTATTTCACAAAAAAATATTTAAGTCAAATTGATGATACTTTGGGTTTAAAATCAATTAGGATTTATATAATTTTCATAATAATTAGGTATTTTCTTATTTAAAATTCAAAATTTTAATAGTTAAAAAATATTGAGAATTTTATATGGTTTAATTTGAATATTCGTATACATAATCTATTTTATTATATTTATATAATTTATTTATAAAAAGATTAATATATATTTATGAGAAGAGTTAATTTATTTATATTATTGTATCATCTAATTAAAAAAATTAATATATAAAATTTGGCATAATTTTATTTTTTTAATATTTTAGTTAACATTAATTTATATATGTTTAATATTATTATAATTGGTAATTTTTAAAATACATTTTAAATAAATATATAAAAAATAAGTAGATAAAATTACTATTATGTAAATCGAAATTAACTATTGAAATTATTTTTTTAACCGACTATTAGGTAAATGTATCAATTATCGATCACTTGAATATAAAAATACTCTAATTATTACAATTTCAAAAATATAACCAATTAAACAAATACTCAAAATTTAATAATAAAATAATTTAGTTATATTTTTTTATAACATCAATTGAACATATACTTTTTATTGGGATTGAATAAAAATATTTATAAATATTTTATAACTGCACATTATATTCATGTAAATTGGACTAAAATTAGTTAGTACATCTCTATTAATACTAATAGTTGTTATTATAAACTTAAAAAAATGTTCGTGTATAAATTCATTATATGTGAAAAACATATTGTATATGTATATTAACAATATTATTGGGACACAATAATAATATTTAACGATATTTCACAATTGAACATTATATTTATTTTTAGTTAATTTTAAAGTTGAAATTATTAGTTCACTAAAACAAATTTATTTTATATGACTTCTAATTTTAAATAAATAATGCATACTAAACTAATATTTTTTTACTGAAAGAATAATGTATTTTAAAAAATATTATTATTTAAATTTAATATATCCTGACTTACAAAATAATTATTCAATTTGTTAAGGTTCACAACTTTAAGCAAAAATCGTTAATTTTGTATATAATACTCGTTATATCTAACAAAAGTTCAAATTTTGAACGATATTTAAATGTATATAATTATAGACAAACTTTAAGTATTTTTGAAATAGACAAAATATAATTTTATAATTATTTTATATTTTAAATAAAGTAGTTTGTAAGGTACATTTTTGTAATTTTTGATTCAATAATGTTATATATTTATTTAACTAAATCTATTATCGATTTAAATTTCTAATTAAGTATACAATGATAATCCCTCTTAACAAAAAATGCATTAAATTAATATAGAGGTTTATGTTATTTATGAAATGTTTAAATCCTAATAATTGAATATTATAGTTAAGTTCAATTAGCCTCAAATAATACAGAATAAACTTGCACCAATAGCTTATGTTAAACAAAAAAAAAAAGGTTATTTTCGTTTAATTAAAACTTATATGTATCACAATTATGTTTTTCTCTAAGACATATTTCTCATCTTTGATCAAAATAAATCACCAAAACTCTTTATTAGGATTTACAAAAGTAAAACACTTGTCTTTATAACTAAAACTTACTTTCAATCTACTTGCCTTTATAACCCCACATTGACTTATAAAAATTTAAGCTTGCTAACATTAAATTTCAAATTCAAGAAGTTTTAAATTATATGATTTAACATATTTATTTAAGTTATCTAAAATGCAAAAAATATTAAATAAATTATTTGGTTCTTATAAAATTCAAAAATAATTGTTGTAATTGATCATAATTATTCAACTTTTGATACCAAAATAATTAAAGAAGTTTGATTTTGATACCACAATTAATTTATGGCTTAATTATTCTCTCAGTCTCTATAATTTTATTAAATTTTTAATTAGATCTTTTTACTTTTTTTTTTCGATTGAATCCCTATATCATATCAGATTTTGTAATTAAATCTCTGACGTGACAACATTAAAATTAACAGAATATTTTGTTAAACAAAACAAATACACATAACATTTGATTGAATATTTTATATAGTATAAAGAATATTTAGTTAATTCTAATATTTTTGTTATAATAGGAAGTTAGTTACGAAATTTGATATAGTAAAAAGACCAAATTGAAAAAGAAAATAGTATAGAGATCTAATTAAAAATTTGATAATATTATAGAAACCGACAAAATAATTAAACCATAATTTATTTATATTAATTGTTAAGATGGTCACAAAAAATATAGATGTTATTTTTCAAAATTA
>NC_029772.3:69351734-69368801 GCF_000817695.3 Arachis duranensis | reverse complement strand
AACTTCAATTAAGTATTTAAAAGATAGATACATATTTGATTCACAATTTTCACAGAAAATATATCAATAACCATAGTACTTTAAATTAAACCCCAACTCTAATTAATCTTTTATTTTTATTTTTTCTTTTAAAAAATTCAATGTTGTTACGATGATACCAATAAAATCTTAACATTAAAAAAATTGAACTTATATTCATTTCAAATTATTAATATAATCAACTCCACCAATACTGTTTTAACTTTCTAATCATCACATCTCTTTTTATCCAAAGAGCATAATTCATTAGCATTGACATAAAATACTTAAAGTGGCTATTATCCATCCTACTAAGCTATCTAGATCAACATCTCAAAAAAAGCCTTTTTAAAAATACAAATGACAAAAAGAAAAGAAGAAAAAGAATATACATGGTCCAAAAGCATATTAAAGCACATGCATTTTAGAAACAACATCATAATATAGTGCATTCACGTTGAAGAAGATGCTTACCTCTGGTTTCCTTCATTGGTTTATAATGTGCTATGATAAGTAAACTCCATTGAGGCCATTAGTCTTCATTTGCATATTCTATTGTACTAAGTGAAATAGAACCACCTTCGACACTAATACAGAATACCAAATCACATCAATCATTCATTCCACATCCATTTTCTCATTCTTTATGCTAAAAAACAACAAAATACTTTTGTAGTACCTTTTTTATTAAATTAAGAATTTAAATTAATCATTCAAAGGCATAAGACATCTTTACGAGTACCTAACATTTATTTTCATAATGGCATTACCTAGCTTTTAGGCAACCTGTATAACAATATATAATTCCAATACTGATTCCCCAATGCACAAACATAAATGTCAAGAACTACAGGATTTGGCACATTGAGCAACTGCAAAACATGACAATAGATCAAGTTACGATAAGATAAGAATTCTATGATAAAAGATAAGCACAACTTATTTTCAAAAGTTACTTGATATACTGAAGGAATGATCAAATATTTAAATCTAAGCTTAACAAATTTTTAATATATGTAACAAAAACCATAAACTAATGGAAGCACTTAAGGACTGGAAGCTAAAATGTAACAAAGCAGTTAAGGACTGAAAGGAGCTCTAACAACAGAGTAATAAAAGATCTGAAAGCTAGTCATTCAACCTTCTTATATCAAATTAACAAATTTCTTAAACTGTAACTTGAGCTGCTGCAAGCCTTTTAATTGAAACCTTGTAAGAATCTTCAAATTTTAGTTTAATAGTTGAACATTTAAAACTATTTATTTTTAAACTAAAAATCTGACGTAAAAGAAGAATATGAGATAGCGCAAGACCAATTTGAGCAATGAATGCAATAGAAGATGGCTGACATTATGCTCTCCTCATATTGCAACCTGATAAACCAACTGAAGGTGTTAATTGCTGCAGCACCTTGATGAGGTACAATAATGCATAGAATAGAAGAGCTACATGCTTTTATGTTTATGCAATAATATTTGTTTAGTTAAAAAATCTCAATAAATCAGTTACTCATAATCTTCCCTTTAAGTTTGGTTTGACAACACGACTTTTTCTGGGCAAAGCTTGATAAGTTGACCCACTCTTTTCTGGTCAAGTACCTAATATTATTGTCAAACAGTTCAAAAATCTCAGTAACCATCTTTCACATATCCTCATTGAGCAAATAAATGTTAGATAACTAACCTCAAATGGATCACTCTGCATAATGCCGCTTGATAGGTAAATGGGAAGAAATTTTTCAACATCATCTTCACTATACCCAAATGTCATTTGGGTAAGGTCATTAGTTCCAAATGAAAAGAACTTAGTTTCATCAGCAATCTACACAAATGGATAATAAAATTAGAAAGTTAAAATAAATAATTAAGAGTAAACTATTCTCTTTAACTGTCTTTCTTTCCCAAATTCTAAAATTGTAATTGTAATATATGATACAATTAAAAAAATCATAAAATTATCTAATACATGGACCTAACATAAACATAATTTGCAATTATAAAACAGCAATAAAACCCTAGCAAATAAAAATAGACACCTTATATGCTCCAGCTGAAGATGATTCAAAGCTGATGGAGGGGGTGCCGTCGTAATCACTACAAATCAGCCGTACCACTATTAGCTCCTCTGCCAACCCAACCCAGTCCAACTTCAACCTCCAGCCAAAACATAAGCATATTAAACATAAATAAATATTTTTCTATTTTCTTAAAATGTATATAAATAAATTTCTGATTTTTTGAAGAAATTACCTCTATAACATCACTGACGGCAGGATCTGAGAGCTCTCTGTTCTCTAATTAATGTTGTCAACTTATTGTCAGATGCTCCTTCTTCACTGATGGCTGCAACACCACTCACCGTTGCCGCTGTTCTTTCTACTCGATGCTGTATCAACAGCCACCATCAGCTCTGACTAATTGTTCTTCATCTCTGCTACTCGCCAGAGGAAACAGACTCGAAACCTTTGTCGCGTTCTTATCTTTTCTTCGTCAAACTCTCTCCCAACCATAGCACCGACCACCATCATTCTCTATCTTCTCTTCCAGTTACTCCTTCCATCACCGCGACCTCCTTCTTCCTTGTCGGTGATAATCTCTGTGCATTTTGAACTATCATTCCATTTGTTTACTCTACATTATTTGCATCAATCAGATGGAGAGAGCGCACGAAAAAGAAAGAAGAAAGAGAGAAATGCAAAGAATTCAAAATTTGTTCACTCAATTTTTTATTTTAAATACTCAGATTCTGTGTTCAAATTTCGATCCATTTTGGGAAAGAATCCGCCAAAACATCTTCTCCCTGCATACTTATTTTGTCCAACTTTTTTTGTGCCACTTGTCATGTAAACAGACTCGACACTTGTTGAGCAAATAAACTATACACTTGTCAAGCAACGAATCAAGCACTAGTTGCTTATTATATATATATATATATAACCATAGATTAATTAGGCATGACACCTAATCATTCACTTCATATTAATCTTCATCAACCAGTCTCATTATTCATTGCATGCAAACGGTGAGGAAGAGAGAGGAGTGAGAGAGAGAGAGAGCACCGTAACTCCCACCGAACTTCCGGCTTCAATTTTTTGTGATTCATAACTTCAATAAAAAATCTAATTTGGTAAAAGTATTCGTATTTTCCTTCTTAATGTGTTGACGTTACTTTTAATCGGTGGAAGCTGACGGTGACGTAGCTTTCCTTCGTCTTGAGTTCGGCCAATTGAAATTTTAGGAGGCACACACGATTTCTGACGCTTTTCTCTACAGCAGCTCGGTTAGAAAGTTTCTCCGGAATTTTCATTGATTTGATTTCATACGGAGGTAGGCAGTTTGTTTTTTAAAGTTAAATGTTTTAATTTATGAATGCCTAAAAAGTTTATTGAATAATTGCAAATAATGTACGATAGTTTAGTATTACTAATTAATGTGAATTTGTTGAATTGTGGTTGTGAATGGTGTTTAATTGGTGTTGTTTGTTAAACTGTGATATGTAATTGAATTTGGATTGAGGCTGTGGATGTTGCTGGAATTTCTAGTCATGTTAATTTCTTATTTTGATTAATGATTTGAGATTTGTTTGATAATAGTAAGTACTTTTGCAATGATTTGGGAATTGTTGATAGAATGAAGGAGCCCGTAAGGGTGTGAATTCGAATGTTAAGGGAGGTCCTGTCCAAGTTTTTATAAAAATATATAGAAATGTGATTTTGATTTGAAAATCCAACTTATAAGCTTATTTTGAGAAATATTTCTATGTTGAGAAAAGAATATGTTTATATATTTACACATATCAAGAAAATGGTTTTATATTAAAAGGTTTGATTTATATTTCTAAAGTAAGGAATGACTTAGGTTTAAAACTATTGGAAAGAGTTTGAAAAAGTGTTGGTTAATTTATTGGTAACAAATGGGGAGTTGAAAATAATTTGATATTGAAACTAGTTAACTTTCATATTTATAAATGCTTTGACAATGGATATGATTTGTTGGATTTATCAATAATTTTTGAGAATTTAAAATGATTTGGTAGGGACCCTAGGAGGGTGGTATAGTCTGAATTTTAGGGGAAATGCTGCCGAATTTTTATAAAACTAAGACTTTATTTAAAATGTTATTTAAAAGCAAATCTGATTTAAGAATATTGTTTGATTTTGATTTATTACGAAAAGAGTTTTGTTTTCGAATCGATTTATTAAGAAAAGTATAATGTTTTAAACTCAATCTTTTGAAAAGGGATTTTACTTTAAGTTATGTTTTGATTTCGATTTGATAAGAAAGAAAAGAAGAAGAACAAAAAGTAAAAAAAAGAGAGATAATTAAAGAAATCTCTGCCACAGGAGAGCAGAGAACAAAGATTAAAGAAATATATAAATTAAAAGAATCTCTGCCACAGGAAAGCAGAGAACAAAGATTAAAGAAATATATGAATTAAAGGAATGTCTGCCACAGGAGAGCAGATACGACTTTGTTTGGGCCTTTGTGCCAAATGTAAAGTGGGGACACCCACACACTGAAGATTGTTTTCCAGATGTATGCTTATTGATTTGGAAAGTCACACTGTATACGGCCTAGCCGTATGACTTAAAGTCACACTGTATACGGCCTATTCGTACGACTTATAAGCACACTGTATGCATCTGGAAAGCCATATCTGGGACTTGTGCCCAGGTAATGTCGGGAGCAGGTAGGCAACCGACACATGAGTTCATGGCCTGCGTTAGGGATAGACATGCATCATGTTGGTTGCACATTTGCATTTGATTGTGCTTGTTTGTCTTATTTCTTTGTGATTGTGCTGTTTGTCTTGTTGTGACTTGCTTGTACTATTTGACTGAGTATTAACTATGTGGCTGAGAGACGGGTAATGTGACTAGTTTTATATTTAAAATTTGTTTTGAGTTTAGAGATTTTAAAAAGAGGTAATTGGTTAGCTAAAGTAGAACCAAGAGTATTTTCAAAGGGTTTGATAAAAATATAGTTTTATTGAGTAAAGTTAATTATTTGCACTTTATTTCGTTACTTTTACGGCATTTCCATTCCTTATTGAGAACGTGTGGTTTGTTCTCACCCCAAAATCTTCCACCCTTCCAGTGACACATATTCGAAGATTCAGTAAGAAACTGCAGACGATTAGTAGATTTACTTGTGATTCCTGTTATTTTTATAGAGTTCCTTCGTCCTTGTTGCTTTAGCTTTTATTTTATCCAGAGGGATAGGTATTGTATTCGAGTTTCATATTGAGTTTAATTGTATAGCATCTATTATTATTAATAATTATGTGATTATTATTATTTGAAGATCTTTGATATGTGATTTTAATTACTAAAAATAATTTTCTAGATTTTTCTTAAAAACTGAAACACAATATCGACGTAAAGGCTTAATATTAAATAGATAATAAAAGAAAAAAGGTTAGTAACTCCTTATTTTTGGTATGATCATGACGTGCTAAAAGTTAGGGTATTACACTTCTTCCCCAAAGCAAAGGGGAAAACACGCTCAGCATAGGAGAAAAGGGGGAGAAACATGCAAACCCAAATCTTCGTATCAAAACTCTTTACAAATACTACTAACCAATTTGGTAAGAAATCCAATTTTTCTCGCCCAGATTCTGCCTCTTCAGTTTCGAAATTCATGAGATTTAGAATTGAGAATTATGATATTTTAATGTTTTAGGATCGAATTAGCTTGCGAGAATTTTTGGGTGTTGTTCTATTAGTCCTTGGGTAAGGTAAGAAGCTCTTAAACCTCGGTGAATTTCCAATTTAGAAAACCCTATGTTGAATTATGATGAAATTGTATATTATTAGATTAGATGTTTGAATTTAGAAAGAATTGGTGGTGTCGGTAAGCTGAATTTGGACTACAGTAACTGAATTCTGTTTGGGGCACTATTTGGAGTTTTGGTTATTTGTGAAACGGCGATAATTTGTGGTGTTCCAAGCACTAGGAAGAAATCGGCCAAGGTATAGTTTTGATTTCTCGTATATAATATGTAATATGTCAGAAAAACTTAGGCTAGTTGACCCATAAGATAAGTTGAATAGATTGTTGGATGTTGAATTAAATTGTTGGTTGGGTTGTGTTGAGGATAATTGTTAAATTGGTGTTATAAAATTGCTTTAGTGGATTATGAGGTGTTGAATGTTGAGTTGTCTGTGAGAATATGTTGTTTGTGATAATTGATGAGGATATTAAATGATGATAATGATAGTAGGATGACTTGTGAATTGTGTTGCATTGGTTTGTGAAATTATATATAATAAAAATGCTAAGAATTAGGTATTTTCATGTGATGGAAGAGATGAAATAGGTATGAGACTGTTTTGTACACAATTAGTGCTGAAATTAGAGTGTGAATTATTGGTTTTTAAAAGAAACTTGGTGAAATAAAGGTTTGAGGGTTTTTTTGTAAAATTAATTTTTGGAAAAACTTCAGCGAGCCATAACTTGGCTTCCGAACCCACAAATTGTATCAAACTTATTTCTTATGAAAATTGGATCCGTGAAGTTTATGCTGTTTGAAGAACAGATGAAAAATGTTTTAAAACGAGAAAGTTATGCGTGTCGGAAGTTCAGTATGTAAAACTGAAATTCTACAGACTTAATTTATGATCAAACTGCAGTGTATGCATACGCATACCCCTCATTCGCGAAGGGTCGTTTCTGTCCAGCGTACATGCGTATGCGGACAAGGCTATGCGCACGCGAGATGGGCTAAACTGCACTCCCATAGGTATGCATGGCCCACGCATACGCGTGGCCCCTGTTTCAGCAAAAATGAATTTTCGTGTTTTAAAGTTCAAATTCAAACCTTTAAAATTCTATTTTCATTCCTTTAGCCCTAGATCTTGCTAATAAGCCTATTATTAGGATGAAGTTAGGAAATGGTGGTAACTTAGAGAAGAAGTAAGATTTTTAAAAGGTAATATGTGGTTGGAGAAGATGAAACTTAATTTGATAAAGATGATGAAAGTGGTATATGAGGCAAGTAAGAGAGTAATGTAATATTGAGAATGATGTATGAGACAACGGATGACGTTGATTAATTGAGAACGATGAGATGAGTTATGAATTATTATTGAGAAAGAAAATGATATTTATGAGATATACTTGATTATGATTGAGACATTTGTTGACCCCTTGTACGTAAGATTTGACCGGGCACTCTAGCTCCCCGGGTTCCCCCATGGGATGCATATAAATATTATTGAGCTTAGGGTGTTGTCTCCCCCATGTCAACTGGGGATTCTTCCCATGGACATTGTTGAGCTTGGAGTGTTGTCTCTCCCATGTCAGCTTGGGTTTTGTCCCACGATTTATTTTTTAGCTTGGAGATGCGCGTACAAAGGGACTGTCCACGGTTAGCTACCAGGATATGTCGGGCTGACTATGTAACCGACAGTTGATATCAACAGCCATAGGACAGGCATACATCATATGCATATTATTTGAATTTCGTGTTTGTGCATTAATTGGAATTGCCTAGATGATTTTAATATGCTAATTGTTATACTTGCTATCTATATTACTTGTATTATATCTGTGTTTGCCATTGTTTGTTTGTTTGTCTATGTAAATTCACCGAAGTTGGAGGAATGAAGGAAAGGCAGAGAAGTTAGGGATTTAGTTAGGCGTAAGACTTGATTAATTTAGGAATCCCTAGAAATCCACCTTGACTTATGGTTTCTACTTTAGTCTTTAAGTTTTATAATTTGAGTGTCAGCGTTCTACGATTGCCTCTGGCGTTTCTGGGACCTTATTTATTATATATGTGGGCACCTTAACCATACTGAGAACCTCTGGTTCTCATCCCAAACGATATTGTTGTTTCTCAGATGTAGGTCGAGACGCACCTCGTTGAGGCATTCTGGGAGCTTCTATCAGCGAAAGATCCTTGTCCTTTGGGTTTATGTTTTGGTTCGGTTGTACATATAGATACGATTATATCTCCAATATGTATATTTCTTGTTTTATCCCTTTTAGGGGTTGATTTTTTTAGAGAAGCAGGTTCTGCAAGCTATAACTTGGGGTCTTTTAGGGTTTTCATGTATGTTTGTATATATATATATATATACCTAGGTGCTCTGGTTGGTTTATCTTCACGAGTCGAGTCAGAAGTTTTGGTATCTGTACCTTAGAACTCTCCTATATACTATCCTGCTTAGTTTACTATTATCTTACGTTTCTTGGTACACAAGTTTTTCATTTACATGAGCGTTATGACTTTTGTTTTAAAACTTTCCTTCAAAGGCTCCTCGTTATAAGACTCCTTTCAACTATATTATATATATAATTTTGCTTTTAGAGGTCATAATACCTAACCACCTCTGTTTTATGACTTAAGCATAAGACTCTGTGTGGTAGGGTATTACATTATATTATCAGAGCAGTTTGTTCCTATCGAGCCTGTGGGATGGTCTGACTATACTTCTGTGCATACTCTGTGTGTGTGTGTGTCTATGTGCTACTTAGGATATCTGATTGATATGTGTAGCATACTTGTTTGTGAGCATGCATTTGGGACTCTAAGGCACTAAACTTAAGCTATTAAGACTGATCATCTTAAATCCATTGTTCGGTGTGGACAAGACCCAAATGGCATCTCGTGGGCATGAGTGAGGTAATACGATTGATTCTCATACTACTGTTGTGCAAGCTTCTGCTGGAGGGATGGAGCGAATAAACTAGGAACAGTGATAGAGGCGGTAATAGACCTGATGATTAATAAAACCAAGAGATTAGAACTCGTGCAGCAGGAGTAAAGGTCAATAGTGTTAGTTAGAAAGATAAAGAGACTAAAGGAGTATTCTGGTAGAGTAGACGAGTGATTAAATCTTTAATGGTTTAGAATCAGAGTGGCACTGCGGAAGCACATTAATTTTTGGCGACTCTAAAGTTGTAATGATAAGAGGAAGAAGTATTGTGATAGAGAATGAACTGAGGATTGACATAGGATCGAGGAATGGAGAGTGAGAATGTGTGGCTTAGGTTATAACAGATTGTCTTAGAATAAGAGATTGAGGAATTGTTTAGTAATTGAGACGGCTGATAAAGAATTGAGATTGATTTTGTTTAGAGAAAACCCTTGAAGGGTAAGGAAGTTTGTACTCGTTAAGAGAGTTAAACAAAGCTAAGAGTGAGACAAACGAATTTAGCTTAGACTTGAATTGGGAATAGGATATTACATTGAAGTCAGAGAATGGCAAAATGAATGAATAGAGGTCGGTTGAATATGAAAGCATATATGAATATTTGAGAGCGAATTTTTGAGGACGAAAATTTCTGTTAGGGGGTAGGATGTAAAACATGTGAAATTAGTGAATAATTAGTTAATAAATTAATTATTAATCCAATAAATTAGAAAATAGAATTTTATGGTTTAGTGAGGTAGAACTAATTACAATAAGAATTTTGACACTAATTTTAACGAGTGGCCTAAGATTGGGACGAACGGGCTGAACCGGACAAACTGGGCATATATTAGGCTCAATGCTCAACCCAACAATATTTAAAGGAAGAGCATAGCTTTTCTTCCCCAAAGCGAAAGGAGAAAACACACTGAGCATAGGAGAAAAGGGGGAGAAGCATGTAAACCCTCACCCAAATCTTCAATCCAAGTAACTTTTGATCCGAAGCTCCGATTAATGAGCCGTCAGCAGCCACACATTCGTCTCGAAATTCTCTACAAATCCCAATAACCAATTTGGAAAGAAATTCAATTTTTCTTACCTAGATTCTCCCTCTTCAGTTTCGAAATTCATGAGTATTAGAATTGAAAATTATGATATTTTGATGTTTTAGGATCGAATTAACTTGCGGCAATATTTGGGTGTTGTTCCATTAGTCCGTGGGTAATGTAAGAAGATCTTAAACCTTGGTGAATTTCCAATTTAGTAAAACCTATGTTGAATTATGATGAAATTGTATATTATTAGATTAGATGTCTGAAGTTTGAAGTAATTGGTGGTGTTAGTAAGCTAAATTTGGGCTGCGGTAGCTGAATTCTGTCTGGCACACTATTTGGAGCTTTGGGTATTTGTGAAACGGCAATAATTTGTGGTGTTCCAAGCATTAGGGAGAAACCGGCCAAGGTATGGGTTTCATTTCTCGTATATAATATATAATGTGTCATGAGGATAATTGTTAAATTGGTGTTATGGAATTGGTTAAGTGGATTATGAGGTGTTGAATGTTGAGTTGTCTGTGAGAATATGTTGTTTGTGATAATTGATGAGGATATTAAATGATGATAATGATAGTAGGATGACTTGTGAATTTTGTTAAATTGGTTTGTGAAATTGTATACGATGAAAACCCTAAGAATTGGGTATTTTCATGTGATGTAAGAGATGGAATAGGTATGAGACTGCTTTGTACACAATTAGTGCTGAAATTAGAGTGTGAGTTATTGGTTTTTGAAAGAAACTTGGTGAAATAAAGGTTTAAGGGTTTTTTGTAAAATTGATTTTTGGCCGAACTTCAGCGAGCTATAACTTGGCTTCTGGACCCCCAATTTGTTTCAAACGTATTTCACATGAAAATTGGGTCCGTGAAGTTTACGCTGTTCGAAGAACAAATTAAAAAGTTTTAAAATGAGAAATTTATCCGCGTCAGAAGTTCTATACGTAAAATTGAAATTCTGCAAACTTAGACATTTCTGATCAAACTACAGTGTAGGTGTACGCATACCCCTCATTTGCGAAGGGTCATTTCTGTCCAGCATACATGCGTAGGTGAACAAGGCTATGCGTATGCGAGATAGGCTAAACTGCACTCCCACGCGTACGCGTGGCTCTTGTTTCAGCAAAAACATAGATTTTTGTGTTTTAATGTTCATATTAAAACCTCTAAACTTCTGTTTTCATTCTTTTAGCCCTAGATCTTGTTAGTAAGCCTAGTAATAGGATGAAGTTAGGAAATTGTGGTAACTTGGAGATGAAGCAAGAGTTTTAAAAGGTAATTTGTGGTTGGAGAAGATGGTACTTGATTTGTCAAAGAGGATGAAAGTGGTATATGAGGCAAATATGAGAGTAATGTAGTATTGAGAATGATGTATTAGACAATTGATGATGTTGATTAATTAAGAATGACGAGATGAGTTATGAATTATTATTGAGAATGAAAATGATATTTATGAGATATACTTGATTATTATTGAGACGTTTGTTGACCCCTTTACGTAAGATGTGACCGGGAACTCTAACTCTCCGGTTCCCCATGGGCATGCATATAAATATTATTGAGCTTGGGGTGTTGTCTCTGATAGGCAAAATTGTGATCATCAACAATGGCTCCAACAACTTGGTGCTCTCAAACGTGAATCACACTTTGTCACAACTCTGCACAACTAACCAGCAAGTGCACTGGGTCGTCCAAGTAATACCTTACGTGAGTAAGGGTCGATCCTACAGAGATTGTTGGTATGAAGCAAGCTATGGTCATCTTGTAAATCTAATGGTTATAATGGTTTTTGAATATAAAACTAAATAAAGAATAAAATAGAGATAGAGATACTTATGTAATTCATTGGTGGGAATTTCAGATAAGCGCATGAAGATACTGTTTTCCTTCTGAATCTCTGCTTTCCTACTGCTTTCATCCAATCATTCTTACCTCTTTCCATGGCAAGCTGTATGTTGGGTTTCACTATTGTCAATGGCTACCTCCCGTCCTCTCAGTGAAAATGGTCCAGATGCTCTGTCACAGCACGGATAATCATTTGTCGGTTCTTGATCATGTCGGAATAGAATCCAGTGATTCTTTTGCGTCTGTCATTATGCCTAACACTCGCGAGTTTGAAGCTCGTCACAGTCATCCCATCTCAGATCCTACTCGGAATACCACAGACAAGGTTTAGACTTTCCGGATCTTAGGAATGGCCGCCAGTAATTCTAGCTTATACCACAAAGACTCCGATCTTTCGGAATGGAGGCTAAGAGATACACCCTCGTTCTAAGGTAGAACGGAAGTGGTTGTCAGTCACTCTTTCATAGGTGAGAATGATGATGAGTGTCACGGATCATCACATTCATCATGTTGGAGTGCAGCAAATATCTTAGAATAAGAATAAGCATGAATTGAATAGAAAACAGTAGTACTTTACATTAAAACTCGAGGAACAGCAGTGCTTCACACCTTAATCTATGGTGTGTAGAAACTCCACCATTGAAAATACATAAGTGATGGTGGTCCAGGCATGGCCGAATGGCCAGCCCCCAAAATGTGATCAAAGATGTAAAATCCAAGATATGAGTACAATAGTAAAAAGTTCTATTTATACTCAACTAGCTACTAGGGTTTACAGAAATAAGTCTAAGTGCAGAAATCCACTTTCGGGGCCCACTTTGGTGTGTTCTTGGGCTGAGCTTGAGCTTTACACGTCGCATTCCAGAGTTAAACGCCAAGTTGTAATGTGTTTTTGGCGTTTAACTCTGGAATGCGACGTGTTTTTGGCGTTTTACTCCAGAATGTAGCATGGAACTGGCGTTGAACGCCAGTTTGGATCATCTAAACTCAAGTAGAGTATAAATTATTATATATTGCTGGAAAGCCCTGGATGTATACTTTCCAACGCAATTGAGAATGCACCATTTGGAGTTCTGTAGCTCTAGAAAATTTATCTCGAGTGCAGGGAGGTCAGAATCCAACAGCATCAGCAGTCCTTTGTCAGCCTCCTATCAGATTTTTGCTCAGGTCCCTCAATTTCAGCCAGACAATACCTAAAATCATAGAAAAAACACACAAACTCATAGTAAAGTCCAGAATTGTGAATTTTGCATAAAAACTAATAAAAATATCCCTAAAAGTAGCTAGATCCTACTAAAAACTACCCAAAAATAATGCCAAAAAGCATATAAATTATCCGCTCATCACAACACCAAACTTAAATTGTTGCTTGTCCCCAAGCAACTGAAAATCAAAATAGGATAAAAAGAAGAGAATATACTATAAATCTCAAAATATCAATGAACATTAGTTCTAATTAGATGAGCGGGACTTGTAGCTTTTTGCTTCTGAACAGTTTTGGCATCTCACTTTTTCCTTTGAAGTTTAGAATGATTAGCATCTATAGGAATTCAGAGTTCAGATAGTGTTATTGATTCTCCTAGTTAAGTATGTTGATTCTTGAACATAGCTACTTTTATGAGTCTTGGCCGTGGCCCTAAGCACTTTGTTTTCCAGTATTACCACCGGATACATAAATGCCACAAACACATGACTGGGTGAACCTTTTCAGATTGTGACTCAGCTTTGCTAAAGTCCCTAGTTAGAGGTGTCCAGAGCTCTTAAGCACACTCTTTTTGCTTTGGATCACGACTTTAACCACTCAGTCTCAAGCTTTTTACTTGGACTTGCATGCCACAAGCACATGGTTAGGGACAGCTTTGATTTAGCCGCTTAGGCCTAGATTTTATTTCCTTAGGCCCTCCTATCCATTGATGCTCAAAGCCTTGGATCCTTTTTACCTTTGCCTTTTGGTTTTAAGGGCTATTGGCTTTTTCTGCTTGCTTTTTCTTTTTCTTTCTCTCTTTTTTTTGCCATTTTTTTTCGCAAGCTTCTTTTTCACTTTTCTTTCTTCAAGAATCAATTTTTTTATTTTTCAGATCATCCATAACATTTCTCTTTTTCATCATTCTTTCAAGAGCCAACAATTTTAACATTCATAAACAACAAGATAAAAAAATATGCACTGTTCAAGCATTCATTCAGAAAATAAAAAGTATTGTCACCACATCAATATAATTAAACTAATTTCAAGGAGGAATTTGAAACTCATGTACTTCTTGTTCTTTTGTATTAGAAACATTTTTCATTTAAGAGAGGTGAAGGATTCATGGAATTATTCATAGCCTTAAGACATAGTTACTAAATACTAATGATCATGTAGTAAAGACACAAACATAGACAAACATGAAGCTCAAAAACCAAAAAACAGAGATATAAGAACAAGGAAGTTAAGGAATGAGTCCACCTTAGTGTTGGTGGCGTCTTCTCCTTGAAGGACCAATGGTGTTCTTGAGCTCATCTATGTCTCTTCCTTTCCTTTGTTGCTCCTCCCTCATAGCTCTTTGATCTTCTCTAATCTCATTGAGAATGATGGAGTGTTCTTGGTGTTCCACCCTCAATTGGTTTATGTCATGACTCAATCCTTCTAGAGAAGTGTTGCGTTGTTCCCAATAGTTGTTTGGAGAAAAATGCATCCCTTGAGGCATCTCAGGGATTTTTTGATGATGAGCTTCCTCATGTGTCTCTGAGATCCATGAATGGGCTCTCTTGTTTGCTCCATCCTCTTCTTAGTGATAGGCTTGTCCTCTTCAATGAGGATGTCTCCTTCTATGACAACTCCAGATAAGTATCATAGATGGAACATGAGATGAGGAAAAGCTAGCCTTGCCAAGGTGGAGGGCTTTTCGGCTACTTTGTAGAGTTCTAGAGGGATGACTTCATGAACTTCTACCTCCTCTCCAATCATGATGCTATGGATCATGATGGCCCGATCCACAGTTACTTCGGATTGGTTGCTAGTGGGGATGATGGAGCGTTGGATGAACTCCAACCATCCTCTAGCCACAGGCTTAAGGTCCAGTCTTCTCAATTGAACTGGCTTACCTTTTGAGTCTCTTTTCCATTGAGCTCCTTCCACACATATGTCCATGAGGACTTGGTCCAAATTTTGATCAAAGTTGACCCTTCTAGTGTAAGGGCGTGCATCTTCTTGCATCATAGGCAAGTTGAACGCCAACCTTACATTCTCCGGACTGAAATCTAAGCATTTCTTCCGAACCATTGTAAGCTAATTCTCTGGGTTTGGGTTCATGCTTTGATCATGGTTCCTAGTGATCCATGCGTTTGCATAGAACTCTTGAACCATTAAGATTCTGACTTGTTGAATGGGATTGGAGAGGACTTCCCATCCTCTTCTTCTAATCTCTTGTCGGATCTCCGGATATTCGCCCTTTTTGAGCTTAGAAGGGACCTCAGGGATCACCTTTTTCTTGGCCACAACTTCATAGAAGTGGTCTTGATGGGCTTTTGAGATGAATCTCTCCATCTTCCATGACTCGGAGGTGGAAGCTTTTTCCTTCCTTTTCCTCTTTCTAGAGGTTTCTTCGGCCTTAGGTGCCATAAATGGTTATGGAAAAACAAAAAAGCTATGCTTTTACCACACCAAACTTAGAATGTTGCTCGCCCTTGAGCAAAAGAAGAAAGAATAGAAGAAGAATAAGAAGATATGGAGGAGAGGGGAAGATGTGTGTATTCGGCCAAGGGGGAGAAGAGAGGGTTGTGTTGTGTGAAAATGAAGAAGGATGGAGGGGTTTATATAGTGGAGGGAGAGGGGTATGGGTTCGGTTATTTAGGGTGGGTTTGGGTGGGAAATAGATTTTAAATTTGAAGGTAGGTGGGGTTTATGGGGAAGAGTGGATGGATGTGATTGGTGAAGGGGTAATGGGGAAGAGAGATTGAGGTGATTGGTGAAGGGTATATTGTTATTGGATTATGTGAAGAAGAGAGAAGTGGGGTAGGTGGGGATCCTGTGGGGTCCACAGATCTTGAGGTGTCAAGGATTTCTCATCTCTGCACCCATTAGGCGTGTAAAATGATGCCATGTCATCTAGGCCAGTTTCACTGACCTTTTCTTTACTGTTTTTAGGTTAGTTTCATGCATTTTCTAAGTGAATAAGGTAAGTTTTGGATGAAAATACACTTACACCTTGATTCAAGCAACTATTGTGAATTTCACATGATTTCATGAGAATTTTTGCTAGAATTGAATGATAAATTGATGATACATAATCCTATGACTTTGGCTAGAGCTTTGATGCACTTTATTTGCTTGATTTCAGGACAAAGGAAGCAAGGAAGAACCACGTTAGTACTCATGTTAATCTAGTTAACGTGACCACTAACATGGAATGGTAAATAGCTTGCAACGTTAATGAGAAAAGTGATCACCAATAATACCTGCGAAGCCATCATAAGCCCACGTTAATTGCCACGTTAACTAGGTTAACGTGGTAGTTAACGTGGAGACAAAAGAAAGCTCCAACATTAGTGGTAAACGTGAACACCACTAACGTTCCACGATTTGGCAATAAGCCACATTAAGAGTCACGTTAACTTAGTTAATGTGAACTCTAACGTGGAAGAGAGGAACAATACGAACGTTAGTGACACTCACCTTTGTCACTAACGTTAGAGATGGCATTCACTACCACGTTAACTTAGTTAACGTGAGCTCTAACGTGGAGAGTAGGGGCACTTGGAGCGTTAGTGACAAAGGTAAGTGTCACTAACGCTCTCGAAGGTGAGGCATAACCATGTTATGAGCCATGTTAGTTACACTAACGTGAACTTTAACGTAGGAACAAAGGGCACAAGGCAACGTTATTGGGAAAGGTGAGTCCCAATAACGCTTGCGAAGGTTTATAAGGCAACGTTATTGGGAAAGGTGAGTCCCAATAATGCTTGCGAAGGTTTACAAGGCTATGTTAGTGGTCACGTTGGTGCCACTAACGTTGGAGTTAACGTGGGCTATATGGGGTTGGAACGTTAGTGAAAAATGTGATTGTCACTAACGTTCTCGAACCCACAATGTCACTTAACGTTAACTTCACTAACGCCCATGCCTAATTCATACTTCTCTGCAAGCTGAGCCCACTAAAGATTGTAACTACTTCAACTCAAGATCTAAGGCCCACATCCAAGATTTGAAGAACTCACTAGAAGATCAAGAGAAGTAGTATATATAGGAGTAGTTTTGAACTATAGAGAAGCTTGGCACTTTGGAGAACTACCCTCTGTATTTACTTTTCTGCACTTTTAGCTAAGCATGTATTCTTTTCTGCCATTTTTTATTTCTGGAGCTATGAACAACTAAACCCCTTTCATTGGGTTAGGGAGCTCTGTTGTAATTTGATGGATCAATTATAGTTTTCATTCTCTTCTTCTTTCTTCTCTTTTGATTTACTAGAAAGCTTTCGATCTTAATTCAATTGGTTAGTTGTCTTGGAAAAGAAACTCTCCATAATTGGATCTCCTC
>NC_029772.3:69343516-69351702 GCF_000817695.3 Arachis duranensis | reverse complement strand
ATCTCTTCCCATGAGCAATTAAATCAAGGAATTGTGCAATTGTTCAAGCTTAGAGAGATTGGGTTGCCAAGGAATTGGAACCCAATCACTTAAGATTGCCAAGGAAATCAATAGATGCTTTGATTGAGGAAGAGATGAAAATGAATTTGATCCGGAGAATACAACATCACCTAAGCCCAATGAATTCCCCATTTCTGATCTTACCTATTCTCTTTATTTTCTGCATTTATTTTCATGCTCATTTTCCCAAATCCCCATCTAAGATTCTGCACTTTATTTTCTGCTATTTACTTCCCTGCCAATTAATTTTCCGCAACTCTCAAACTACATTCTGTTTAGCTCAACTAGCATACTCTTCCAACTAAAGTTGCTTGACCAATCAGTCCCTGTGGGATTCGACCTCACTCTATTGTGAGTTTTTACTTGACGATAATTCGGTATACTTGCCGAAGGGAAATTTGTTGAGAGACAAGTTTTCATGCATTAAGTTTATGGTGCCATTGCCGGGGATTGATTTTGTATCAACAATGATTAAGTTGGAAGTTCACTAGATTGAGCATTTTTTTCTTTTGTTTGTTTACTTTATTCAGTTGTTTACCTTCAGTTTGTTTCGTTTCTTCATCACACCTATACCCCCTCTGTTTTCTTTCTTTCTTTGTTATTATCTACAATTCTACTCACTAACCCACTAACTGTTTGATAATTTGCATCACTCACACTAACAATCACTCAAACAAGAATAATCTCTTCATTTCATCTCTTGTTGTGTGTTTTGTTAGTTGTATGATAGGGAGAAGAGGGGGAGCTTCAACTTCCTTCGATTCAGAACCTGAAAGGACCCTCCGGAGACTAAGGAGGGAAGAAAGAGGGAAAGGAGTTGTTAGTGCTGAGGAAGAAGAAGAGTACTTTGAAACCAACATAGAAGAGAACTTGGAAAACAATCACGAAGGAGAAGCTCACAACCATGCTAGAGAAGGCCCTGCAAATCATGCTGGGCAAGAAAGGAGAGTTCTAGACTCTTACATCAATCCAAATCCAGGAAACAGTGGAAGTAGCATCCAGAAGCCCACCATACATGCCAACAACTTTGAACTAAAATGCCAACTCATCACCCTTGTTTAGAACAACTGCTCATTTGAAGGAAGTGCTCAAGAAGACCCCAATCAACATCTAACCACCTTTCTGAGAATTTGTGACACTGTAAAGTATAATGGAGTCCACCCGAATGTCTATAGGCTGCTTTTGTTCCCTTTTTCACTCAGGGACAAGGCATCCAAGTGGCTTGAATCCTTCCCAAAGGAGAGCTTAAAAAATTGGGAAGATGTGGTGAACAAATTTTTGGCAAGATTCTACCCTCCTCAAAGAATTAATAGGCTGAGAGCTAAGGTACAGACTTTCAGGCAACAAGATGGTGAGATTCTCTATGAAGCATGGGAGAGGTTCAAGGACTTAACAAGAAGATACCCACCAGATATGTTCAATGAATGGGTTCAACTGCACATTTTCTATGAAGGTCTTTCTTATGAGTCAAAGAAGGTTGTAGATCATTCATCAGGTGGCTCTCTAAACAAGAAGAAAACCATTGAAGAAGCCATAGATGTCATTGAAATAGTAGCTGAGAATGACTACTTCTATGCCTCTGAAAGAAGTAGCACTCGAGGAGTGATGGAGCTGAACCACATGGATGCATTGCTAGCTTAAAATAAGATGATCTCTAAGCAGCTAGCAGATCTCACCAAGAAGGTGGAGGAAAACCAAGTCACAGCAGTCATCACTTCATCACCAGCTCAAGAAGGAGTGAATATAGGAGAAGAAGGTGACTGGGAACAAGCCAACTATGTTGGAAACTCACTATACAAATCCATGACTCATACTCCAAAACTTACAACTCTGGATGGAGAAATCACCCCAACTTTGGTTGGGGAAATCAACAAGACCAAGGTCAAGACCAGAGATGCCACAACCTCAATTCCAATAATAATGCAACTCACTAACATACCTCACAGAGATCCTATCAACACCCGCCTAACTACCCTTCTCACCCACCTAACCCCAATCCACCATCACTAACGGATGATAGACTTTCAAAAATTGAGACTCTACTTGAAGATTTATGTAGAGAAGTCCAAGACAACAAGGTGTTTAAGGAAGAAGTGCGAGCCAATATCAAAAACCAAGGAGAAAACATCAAGAGACTGGAGTCCCAAGTAGGGTATCTATCTCAACAAATTCCCAAACCCATTGATGGATTTCCCAGTGACACGGAGAAGAACCCAAGAGGAGAAACAAAGAAAGTAAGGTGGGAAGAATGTAAGAGGATCACCACAAGTAATGAGAGGAGTATGAAGGAAGTAGAACACCTTCAAGACGGTCAAAAGGGAAACCAGGAAGAAAGAGACCATGCACCCCAACCTATACTCAAGGAAGAACTGAAGAGAAGGGAGATACTGAACCCATATGCACCCTTTCCCCTAAGGCTTAAAGGTGGTGTAGCAGGGAGAATGTATTCAAGGTTCCTCGACATGTTTGCATCTCTTAATGTAAATATACCATTTATTAAAGCTCTCCAGCAAATGCCTTCCTACATAAAGTATATAAAGGAGCTATTAGCCAGAAAGAGTTCATTGAAGGGTGGACAAACAATAAAGATGAATAGGGATTGCAGTGCTCTCATTCAACTAGGGCCACTCACAAAGAAGAAGGATCCAGGGAGTTTCCACATTCCCTGTGCCATAGGAGAAACAATGATTGATAAGGGACTCTGTGATTTGGGAGCAAGTATCAACCTAATGCCTCTATCCCTCAAGAAAAAGCTTCAAATTAATGAGCTAACACCCACAGATGTAATCATCAAATTGGCTGACAAAACTCAAAAACAGGTACTAGGAGTGGTTGAGAATGTGTTAGTGAAGGTTGGGAACTACTTCCTCCCCACAGACTTTGTTGTCCTGGAAATGAATGAAAATCCTATTCACCCCATCATTCTGGAAAGGCCATTCATAGCCACAGCTAGAGCACTCATAGATGTGGTCAGAAGGAGCAACAGCCAAGTGTAATCCAAAAGGAACCAGACCCACCAGAGTCATATGAGATGGGCATCAAAACCACTCTCAAAGAGGAAACCACAAGGAACAAGGTGACATCAACGGACACAAGAAAAAAGGTCCCAAGAGGATGGAAAAAAACAAGAAAATACCTACAGAAGATTTCTCGCCAGGAGATGAAGTGGTCTCTACATACTTTCCATCTATACCACCTCACCTCCCCACTATTCCATCTCAGTTGCCTCCAGTGTACACCGTCAACAAAGTCTTGTCCTTAGAGCATGTGGAGCTTATCAACAAGGTCAATGGAAATAGGTTCACTGCAAGGGGGGAAGACTTCAAGCACTATCAGCCACCTTGACAAGGACCAAACGTCAAGCTAATGACGCTAAAGAAGCGCTTCATGGGAGGCAACCCAAGTTCTACACCCTCTTCCTTTAATCTCAAATAGTAGTAATAAGGCAAAGTTCATGGATTCTAAATCAATTTTGATAAACAATATAAGACCCCCTTACATGCAGCGTATAGTACATGATAAGTTTGGTGTTCAAGGCACACCAAGTGGGCTTGAACACACTTTATGAGGTGAAATT
The DNA here is from genome assembly GCF_000817695.3 of Arachis duranensis. Lineage (NCBI taxonomy): Eukaryota > Viridiplantae > Streptophyta > Magnoliopsida > Fabales > Fabaceae > Arachis > Arachis duranensis. Next base: position 69,348,065 of record NC_029772.3, on the reverse strand, counting down.
ATTCCCGAAACTTGTTGCACCATATGATGACAAACAAGTTTGGTGTACCAACGTTGCATGCATGGGAGATCTAGTGGTTGATTTATTTGCATTCATGAAAAGCATTTAGTTAATTAAAAACAAAAGAAAAAGATTTTTTTAGTAGTTGGTTCACACCTTAAGTCTTCCCATAAAAAATTTCAATTAACCATTTGCATTCCTTTTTTTGTCTTGTATAAGAAATCAAACAGAACATTGATGGTACTTGATAGGTGATGAGCGGATAATTTATACGCTTTTTGACATTGTTTTTAGTACGTTTTTAGTATGTTTTAGTTAGTTTTTATTATATTTTTATTAGTTTTTATTTAAAATTCACTTTCCTGGACTTTACTATGAGTTTGTGTGTTTTTCTGTGATTTCAGGTATTTTCTGGATGAAATTGAGGGACCTGAGCAAAAATCTGATTCAGAGGCTGAAAAGGACTGCAGATGCTGTTGGATTCTGACCGCCCTACACTCGAAGTAGATTTTTGGAGCTACAGAAGCCCAATTGGTGCACTCTTAATTGCGTTGAAAAGTAGACATCTAGGGCTTTCCAGCAACATATAATAGTCCATACTTTGTCCGAGATTTGATGGCCCAAACTGGCATTTCAAATCAGCTTCAGAATTCCAGGCGTTTAACGCTGGAACTGGCACAAAAGTGGGAGTTAAACGCCCAAACTGGCACAAAAGCTGGCGTTTAACTCCAAGAAAAGTCTCTATACATGAAAGCTTCAATGCTCAGCCCAAGCACACACCAAGTGGGCCCGGAAGTGGATTTTTACGTCATTTACTCATTTTTGTAAACCCTAAGCTACTAGTTCTCTATAAATAGGACCTTTTGCTATTTTATTTTCATCTTGGGATCACTTTAGATCTTCGGATCATCTTTGGACGTCTAGTTCTTAGATCATGGGAGCTGGCCTCTCAGCCATGCCTAGACCTTGTTCTTATGTATTTTCAACGGTGGATTTTCTACACACCATAGATTAAGGTGTGGAGCTCTGCTGTACCTCGAGTATCAATGCAATTACTACTATTTTCCATTCAATTCATCTTATTCTTGTTCTAAGATATTCATTCGCACCCAAGAACTTAATGAATGTGATGATTATGTGACGCTCATCATCATTCTCACTTATGAACGCGTGCCTGATCACCACTTCCGTTCTACATGCAAACAAGGCTTGAATGTGTATCTCTTGGATTCCTTAATCAGAATCTTCGTGGTATAAGCTAGAATCCATTAGCGGCCATTCTTGAGAATTCGGAAGGTCTAAAACTTGTCTGTGGTATTCTGAGTAGGATTCAGGGATTGAATGACTGTGACGAGCTTTGAACTCGCAATTGTGGGGCGTTAGTGACAGACGCAAAAAAAATCACTGGATTCTATTCCGACATGATCGAGAACCGACAGATGAATAGCCGTGCTGTGACAGAGCGCGTTGAACATTTTCACTGAGAGGACGGGACTGTAGCCATTGACAACGGTGATGCCCAACATACAGCTTGCGATGGAAAGGAGTAAGAAGGATTGGATGAAGACAGTAAGAAAGCAGGGAGACGGAAGGGACAAAGCATCTCCATACGTTTAGCATCTCCATACGCTTATCTGAAATTCTCACCAATGAATTACATAAGTATCTCTATCTTTATTTTATGTTTTATTTATCTTTTAATCATTAATCCTCCATAACCATTTGAATCCGCCTGACTGAGATTTACAAGATGACCATAGCTTGCTTCATACCAACAATCTCTGTGGGATCGACCCTTACTCGCGTAAGGTTTATTACTTGGACGACCAAGTGCACTTGCTGGTTAGTTGTGCGAAGTTGTGATAAAGAGTTGAGATTGCAATTGAGCGTACCATGTTGATGGTGCCATTAATGATCACAATTTTATGGACCAAGTTTTTGGCGCCGTTGCCGGGGTTTGTTCGAGTTTGGACAACTGACGGTTCATCTTGTTGCTTTACTTTAGGTATTTTTCTTCAGAATTTTTAAGAATGAATTCTAGAGTTTCAAGGTGATGTTCTTATCATCACAAAGGCTGATTGATTCTCCTCAATTTAGCTCTTGAATGTAATGTCCTACTGAAGCTTGGCTAGCCATGTCTAATTTCTTTAGACTAAAGCTTTAGACTAACATTGCATGATTCCTGGAAATTCTTATTAAGAATTTTGATATCCTTATTTTCTTTTCCACTCAATTTTCGAAAAAGCACAAAAAAATTTATAAAATCATAAAATCAAAAATATTTTATGTTTCTTGTTTGAGTCTAGTGTCTAATTTTAAGTTTGGTGTCCATTGCATGTTTTTAGTCTTCTAATTTTCGAAAATTACATGCATTACGTTCTTCATTGATCTTCAAGTTGTTCTTGATGATTTCCTTGCTCTGATCTTTAAATTCTCTTGTCTTGAGTGTTTTGTTGTTTCTCATATGCATTCTCAATTTGTTAGTGTCAATAGTATACAAACTTCTAAGTTTGGTGTCTTGCATGCATTGTTTATTTGATTTTAGTTGCATTTTGATTATTCCTCATCATTAAAATTCAAAAAAATTTTTAATTTGTGTCTTTTCAAGTCATTAATACAGAGAATTGAAGATTCAGAATATGTAGCAGAGGAATTATGTAGAAAAAGCTGGGCGTTCAAAACGGCTGGTGAAGAAGGAAAACTGGCGTTTAAACGCCAGCCAGGGTACCTGGCTGGGTGTTTAACGCCCAAAAGGGTAGCATTTTGGGCATTAAATGCCAGAATGGATACCATTCTGGGCGTTTAACGCCAGGATGGCACAAGAGGGAAGATTTTGTTTTTAATTCAAATTTTTTTTCAAGTTTTCATAATTTTTCAAAATCAAATCTTTTTCAAATCATATCTTTTCAATCACATATTTTCAAAATCAATTTCTTTCCATTTTTCAAAAATACTTGCTAATAATTAATGATTTGATTCAACAATTCAAGTATGTTGCCTTTTCTGTTGAGAAAGGTTTAATGTCTGAATCATATCTTTTAAATTTCTTGTTAGCCAAGTCATTAATTTTAAAAATCAAATCTTTTTAAATTATTTTTCAATCATATCTTTTTAATCACATCTTTTTCAAAATAGTTTTCAATCATATCTTTTTGATTTCTAATTTCAAAATCTTTTTCAAAATCACTTTATTTCTTTCCCAACTATAATTTTCGAAAATCATTCATCAAATTTTCAAAATTTCATTTAATCATTTTAAAATATTTTATTTTATTTTCGAAAGTTCTTCCCCTCATCTCACATCCTTTGATTTAAGGATTGACACTCCTCCACTATCAATAATTCGAACTCTATCCCTCTTGATAAGTTCGAATTCTTCTACCTTCTCCTTCTATTCTTCTTTTCCTCTGAGACCTCAAGGAATCTCTATACTGTGACATAGAGGATTCCATACTTTCTTGTTCTCTTCTCTTTCATATGAGCAGGAGCAAAGACAAAAGCATTCTTGTTAAGGCTGACCCTGAACCTGAAAGGACCTTAAAGCGAAAGCTAAGAGAAGCTAAAGCACTACTCTCTGTAGAGGACCTAACAGAAATTTTCAAACTAGAAGAAGATATGGCAGCCGAAAACAACAACAATGCCAACAATGCAAGGAAGGTGCTGGGTGACTTTACTGCACCTACTCCCGACTTATATGGGAGAAGCATCTCTATCCCTGCCATTGGAGCAAACAACTTTGAGCTTAAGCCTCAATTAGTTTCTCTAATGCAACAGAATTGCAAGTTCCATGGACTTCCATTTGAAGATCATCATCAGTTTTTAGCTGAATTCTTGCAAATCTGTGACACTGTCAAGACCAATGGGGTTGACCCTGAGGTCTACAGACTTATGCTATTCCCTTTTGCTGTAAGAGACAGAGCTAGGATATGATTGGACTCACAACCTAAAGAAAGCCTGAACTCTTGGGAAAAGCTAGTCAATGCCTTCTTGGCAAAGTTTTTTCCACCTCAAAAATTGAGTAAGCTTAGAGTGGAAGTCCAAACCTTCAGACAGAAGGAAGGTGAATCCCTCTATGAAGCTTGGGAAAGATACAAACAATTGATCAGAAATTATCCTTCTGAAATGCTTTCTGAATGGAGCATCATAAGAATCTTCTATGATGGTCTGTCTGAACTGTCCAAGATGTCATTGGATAGCTTTGCTGGAGGATCTCTTCATCTGAAGAAGATGCCTACAGAAGCTCAAGAACTCATTGAAATGGCTGCAAATAACCAATTCATGTGCACTTTTGAAAGGAATCCTGTGAACAATGGGACGAATCAGAAGAAAGGAGTTCTTGAGATTGATACTCTGAATGCCATATTAGCTCAGAACAAAATATTGACTCAGCAAGTCAATATGATTTCTCAAAGTCTGTCTAGAATGCAAGCTGCACCAGGTAGTACTAAGGACGCTTCATCTGAAGAAAAAGCTTATGATCCTGAGAACCCATCAATGGAAGAGGTGAATTACATGGGAGAACCCTATGGAAACACCTATAATCCTTCAT
>NC_029772.3:69342993-69343435 GCF_000817695.3 Arachis duranensis | reverse complement strand
AGACCTCAACAAGGTTTTAACAACAATAATGGTGGAAGAAACAGGTTTAGCAATGGCAAGCCCTTTCCATCATCTTCTCAGTAATAGACAGAGAATTCTAAGCAGAGCCACTCTGACTTAGCAACCATGGTCTCTAATCTAATCAAAACCACTCAAAGTTTCATGACTGAAACAAGGTCCTCCATTAGAAACTTGGAGGCACAAGTGGGTCAGCTGAGTAAGAAAGTTACTGAACTCCCTCCTAGTACTCTTCCAAGCAATACAGAATAGAATCCAAAGGGAGAGTGTAAGGCCATCAACATGGCCGGATTTGGAGAGGAGGAAGAGACAATGATCGCTACTGAGGAAGACCTCAATGGACGTCCACTGGCCTCCAATGAGTTCCCTAATGAGGAACCATGGGAATCTGAGGCTCACACTGAGACCATAAAGATTCCATTGA
>NC_029772.3:69301572-69342892 GCF_000817695.3 Arachis duranensis | reverse complement strand
GGAGCAATCATAAAGCTAAATGACAAGTTATTTGGTAATGAGACTTGGGAGGATGAACCCCCTTTGCTCACCAAAGAACTGGATAACTTGACTAGGCAAAGATTACCTCAAAAGAGACAGGACCCTGGGAAGTTCTCAATATCTTGTACATTAGGCACCATGACATTCGAGAAGGCTCTGTGTGACGTAGGGTCAAGCATAAACCTCATGCCTCTCTCTGTAATGGAGAAGCTAGGGATCTTTGAGGTACAAGCTGCAAGAATCTCACTAGAGATGGCAGACAATTCAAGAAAACAAGCTTATGGACTTGTAGAGGATGTTCTGGTAAAGATTGAAGACCATTACATCCCTGCTGATTTCATAGTCCTAGAAACTGGGAAGTGCATGGATGAATCCATCATCCTTGGCAGACCCTTCCTAGCCACAGCAAAGGCTGTGATTGATGTTGACAGAGGAGAATTGATCATTCAAGTGAATGAAAAATCCTTTTGTGTTTAAGGCTCAAGGATATCCCTCTGTAACCATGGAGAGGAAGCATGAAGAGCTTCTCTCAAAACAGAGTAAAATAGAGCCCCCACAGTCAAACTCTAAGTTTGGTGTTGGGACGCCACAACCAAATTCTAAGTTTGGTGTTGAACCCCCTCATTCAAACTCTAAGTTTGGTGTTAGGAGGTTCCAACATTGCTCTGAACATCTGTGAGGCTCCACGAGGGCCCACTGTCAAGCTACTGACATTAAAGAAGGGCTTGTTGGGAGGGAACCCAATGTTATATTTTTCTATTTTCCATTGTTATTTTATGTTTTCTATAGGTTGATGATCATGTGAAGTCACAAAAACAATTGAAAAAGCAAAAACAGAATGAAAAACAGCACACCCTGGAGGAAAAACTTGCTGGCATTTAAACGCCAGTAAGGGTAGCAAATGGGCGTTTAACGCCCAGTCTGGCACCATTCTGGGCGTCTAACGCCAGAAAGGGGCACCAGACTGGCGTTTAACGCCAGGAATGGGCAAGAAGCTGGCGTTAAACGCCAGAAATGGGCAGCAGCCTGGCGTTTAATGCCAGGATTGGCAGAAAAGGGCGTTTTTGCACGCCACTTGGTGCAGGGATGAGATATCCTTGACACCTCAGGATCTGTGGACCCCACAGGATCCCCACCTACCCCACCCCTCTCTCTCTTCTTCACCCATTCATCAATCACCTCAACACCTCTTCCCCAAAAACCCCTCACCTATCAAATCCCACTATTCTCTTCACCACTCACATCCATCCTTCATAAAACCCCACCTACCTCACCATTCAAATTCAAACCACTTTCCCTCCCAAACCCACCCTAGATTGCAAAAACATACCCCCCTCTCCACTCCTATATAAACCCATCTTCACTCTTTCATTTTCACATAACCTAAACACTACTTCTCCCCCTTGGCCGAAACACAAAGCCGCCCTCCATCTCCTCTATTTCTTCTTCTTCTACTCTCTTCTTTCTTCTTTTGCTCGAGGACGAGCAAACCTTCTAAGTTTAGTGTGGTAAAAGCGCTACTTTTTGTTTTTCCATAACCATTTATGGCACTTAAGGCCGGAGAAACCTCTAGAAAGAGGAAAGGGAAGGCAAAAGCTTCCACCTCCGAGTCGTGGGAGATGGAGAGATTCATCTTAAGGGTGCATCAAGACCACTTCTGTGAAGTTGTGGCCATGAAGAAGGTGATCCCCGAGGTCCCTTTCAAACTCAAAAAGAGTGAATATCCGGAGATCCGACATGAGATCCAAAGAAGAGGTTGGGAAGTTCTTACCAACCCCATTCAACAAGTCGAAATCTTAATGGTTCAAGAGTTCTATGCTAATGCATGGATCACCAAGAACCATGATCAAAGTGTGAACCCAGACCCAAAGAATTGGCTTACAATGGTTCGGGGGAAATGCTTAGATTTTAGTCCGAAAAATGTAAGGTTGGCATTCAACTTGCCCATGATGCAAGGAGATGAACACCCCTACACTAGAAGGGTCAACTTTGATCAAAGGTTGGACCAAGTCCTTATAGACATTTGTGAAGAGGGCACTCAATGGAAGAGAGATTTAAGAGGGAAGCCGGTTCAACTGAGAAGGCATGACCTCAAGCCCGTGGCTAGGGGATGGTTGGAGTTTATCCAACGCTCAATCATTCCCACTAGCAACCAGTCCGAAGCTATTATAGACCGGGCTATCATGATTCATAGCATCATGATTGGAGAGGAAGTAGAAGTTCATGAGGTTATATCCCAAGAACTTTATAAGGTGGCGGACAAGTCCTCTGCCTTGGCAAGGTTAGCCTTCCCTCATCTCATTTGTCACCTCTGTAATTCAGTTGGAATTAACATAGAGGGAGACATCCTCAATGATGAGGACAAGCCCATCACTAAGAAGAGGATGGAGCAAATAAGAGATCCCACTCAGGACATGAGGAAATTCCTCATCATGAAATCCCTGAGATGCCTCAAGGGATGCACTTTCCTCCACAAAACTATTGGGAGCAAATCAACACCTCCCTAGGAGAATTGAGTTCCAACATGGGACAACTAAGGGTGGAGCACCAAGAAGATTCCATCCTCCTCCATGAAATTAGAGAAGATCAAAGAATCATGAGAGAGGAGCAACAAAGGCAAGGAAGAGACATTGAGGAGCTAAAGCACTCCATAAGATCTTCAAGAGGAAGAACAAGCCGCCATCACTAAGGTGGACCTGTTCTTTAATCTCCTTGTTCTTTATTTTTCTGTTTTTCAAAAATTATGCTTTATGTTTTATTTATGTTTGTGTCTTATGATCATTAGTGTCTTAGTATCTATGCCTTAAAGTTATGAATGTCCTATGAATCCATCACCTTTCTTAAATGAAAAAATGTTCTTAATTGAAAAAGAGAAGAATTGCATGAATTTCGAATTTTATAACAGATTAATTATTTTGATGTGGTGGCAATAGTTTTGACTTCTGAATGTATGCTTGAACAGTGCATATGTCTTTTGAATTTGTTGTTCATGAATGTTAAAATTGTTGGCTCTTGAAAGAATGATGAAAAAGGAGACATGTTACTGAGGATATGAAAAATCATAAAAATGATTCTTGAAGCAAGAAAAAGCAGTGAATTCAAAAAAAAAAAGAGCAAGCAAAAAAAGCCAATAGCCCTTTAAACCAAAAGGCAAGGATAATAAAAAGGATCCAAGGCTTTGAGCATCAGTGGATAGGAGGGCCTACAGGAATAACACCATGGCCTAAGCGGCTAAACCAAGCTGTCCCTAACCATGTGTTGTGGCGGGAAGGTGTCAAGTGAAAACTTGAGACTAAGCAGTTAAAGTTGTGATCCAAAGCAAAAAGAGTGTGCTTAAGAACCCTGGACACCTCTAATTGGGGACTCTAGCAAAGCTGAGTCACAATCTGAAAAGGTTCACCCACTTATGTGTCTGTGGCTTGGATGTATCCGGTGGTAAGACTGGAAAACAGAGTGCTTTGGGCCACGGCCAAGACTCATAAAGTAGCTGTGTTCAAGAATCATCATACTTAACTAGGAGAATCAATAACACTATCCGGATTCTGAGTTCCTATAGAAGCTAATCATTCTGAACTTCAAAGGATAAAGTGAGATGCCAAAACTGTTCAGAGGCAAAAAGCTAAAAGCCCCGCTCATCTAATTTATACGCTTTTTGGCATTGTTTTTAGTATGTTTTAGTTAGTTTTTATTATATTTTTATTAGTTTTTATTTAAAATTCACTTTTCTAGACTTTACTATGAGTTTGTGTTTTTTTCTATGATTTCAGGTATTTTCTGGCTAAAATTGAGGGACCTGAGAAAAAGTCTGATTCAGAGGCTGAAAAGAACTGCAGATGCTGTTGGATTCTGACCTCCCTGCACTCAAAGTAGCTTTTTTGGAGCTACAGAAACCTAATTGGTGCGCTCTCAATTGCTTTGAAAGGTAGACATCCAGGGCTTTCCAGCAATATATAATAGTCCATACTTTGTCCGAGATTTGATGGCCCAAACCGGCGTTCCAAATCAGCTTCAGAATTCCCGGCGGTTAACGCCGGAACTGGCACAAAAGTGGGAGTTAAATGCCCAAACTGGCACAAAAGCTGGCGTTTAACTCCAAGAAAAGTCTCTACACATGAAAGCTTCAATGCTCAGCCCAAGCACACACCAAGTGGGCCCGGAAGTGGATTTTTACGTCATTTACTCATTTTTTGTAAACCCTAAGCTACTAGTTCTCTATAAATATGACCTTTTGCTATTGTATTTTCATCCTTGGATCACTTTAGATCTTCGGATCATCTTTGGACGTCTAGTTCTTAGATCATGGGGGCTGGCCTCTTGGCCATGCCTAGACCTTGTTCTTATGTATTTTCAACGGTGGAGTTTCTACACACCATAGATTAAGGTGTGGAGCTCTGCTGTACCTCGAGTATCAATGCAATTACTACTATTTTTCATTCAATTCATCTTATTCTTGTTCTAAGATATTCATTCGCACCCAAGAACTTAATGAATGTGATGATTATGTGACACTCATCATCATTCTCACTTATGAACGCGTGCCTGACAACCACTTCCGTTCTACATGCAAACAAGGCTTGAATGTGTATCTCTTGGATTTCTTAATCAGAATCTTCGTGGTATAAGCTAGAATCCATTGGCGGCCATTCTTGAGAATCTGGAAGGTCTAAACCTTGTCTGTGGTATTCTGAGTAGGATTTAGGGATTGAATGACTGTGACGAGCTTCAAACTCGCAATTGTGGGGCGTTAGTGACAGACGCAAAAGAATCACTGGATTCTATTCCGACATGATCGAGAACCGAAAGATGAATAGCCGTGCTGTGACAGAGCGCATTGAACATTTTCACTAAGAGGACGGGACTGTAGCCATTGACAATGGTGATGCCCAACATACAGCTTGCCATGGAAAGGTGTAAGAAGGATTGGATGAAGACAGTAGGAAAGCAGAGAGTCGGAAGGGACAAAGCATCTCCATACGCTTATCTGAAATTCTCACCAATGAATTACATAAGTATCTCTATCTTTATTTTATGTTTTATTCATCTTTTAATTATCAATCCTCCATAACCATTTGAATCCGCCTGACTGAGATTTACAAGATGACCATAGCTTGCTTCATACCAACAATCTCCGTGGGATCGATGCTTACTCGCGTAAGGTTTATTACTTGGACGACCCAGTGCACTTGCTGGTTAGTTGTGCGAAGTTGTGATAAAAGAGTTGAGATTGCAATTGAGCGTACCATGTTGATGGCGCCATTGATGATCACAATTTCGTGCACCAGCCATCCAATATATTTTACATTGAGAATAATGGAAACTCTTAATTTCTACTTGCATGACATACATAACTGATATATGATTTATGAGCTTGAGAACACACAGCCTGTGAGTTTTGAGGTTAATTGTATGGTTGCATTTAAACCATAATATTTTATTCCTGTGTGTTCTGCCCTTCTTATTTATTCTGGTGTTCTTTACTTTGTTTTAATCTGTATGTCCAATTATAGAACATAGATACATACCAAGAAAGTGATTGAGGCCATTGTTTGATTCTAGCTCACCACTCCCAAATTAGCCTATATTACCCTTGCTAACCCCCTTGAGCTTTTTGACCCCCTCTTCTATTTTATAACCACATTACTAGCTTTAAGCAGAAAAACAAAATAAAAATCCCAAGTTGAATCCTTGGTTAGCTTAAGATAGATTTTGTGTAAAATTTAAGTGTAGGAAACTTTATGGGAACATGGGATGATAGAAAAGTAGGAAATTAAATTAAACAAGTTATGTGAAAATAATTTGGGAAGCATGCTCATGTGAAGTCAAAATAAATTAATTACCATGTGTTAAAAAAAAGAAAAAAAAAGCGATGCACATGGAATACAAATAAATAGAAAAAAAATCAGAATATGAGCATGTAACATAAAAAGTGGGAAATTTGGGTAAATAGGTAAAGAAGCTTTGCTTTACAAAATATGTATGTTAGGTGAGATCTTAGACTAATCAAGGTTCACTTAATTAGCTCACTTAGCCTTATACATATATCCTTACCTTTACCTTGGCCCCATTACAACCTTAATCAAAGACCTCATGATTTTTGTATGCCTATATTCTATAATTGTTGATTGGATAGATGAAGAACAAAGTTATGGAAAACAAGAATAAAAAGAAGAATAGAGTGATTAACCCAATAAACACTGAGTGACTAGAGAGTAAACATAAAATCCAGTAAGGGTTCAATAGCTCATCACCATATATCTCTACTTCTATTATAAATTGTCTTGCAAGTTTGAAAAATAATTTTTGTCCATCTCAATTGTAAAAGTACTTTAACATTATCTAAGGTTGGCTATGCATATATGATCCCTTGAGAATGTGACTTAATTTAACTACATGTAAGGTTTATATACAAGTGAACAATAACTAGATTTGCATGACTCATTTAGGTAGATGCATTTAGAATAGATTGTATTTCATGAGGTCCCACTATTTCACCTTCACTCTTTTCTCTTGGATTTAGCATGAGGGCATGCTATTGTTTAAGTGTGGGGAGGTTGACAAACCCATATTTTATGATATAATTTATGCTGAATTTAAGTGTTTTATTCAATCCTTCACCCACTTATGCATGTGAAATTGCATGGTTTTACCTTCCCTTCCTTATTATGTGATGTATGTGAAAAACATGTTTTCTAGGCTTTAAAAGTATTAATTTTTAATTATCTTTTATTGCCATTCGATGCCGTGATTCGTGTGTTGAGTAATTTCATATCTTCTAAGGTAGGAATGATATAAAGGATGAAGAGGAAACATGCGAAAATGGAAGAAAAGCATAAAATGGAGTTTTTAAAGAAACTGGTAGCGACACGATCGCATGGACGACATGGCTGCATGCCAGCGCGAAATGGCAATGACATGATCGCATGATTGACGTGATCGCACGCCACAAGCAAAACGCACATGACGCGGACGCATGACTAAAGTGACCGCGTGACAAGGAAAATTCCACATGACGCGACCGCGTGACCCACGCGGACGCATGACAGAGGCCACGCACCAGAAATCATAGAAAGCGATCCCAGCAATTTCTGAAGCCCTTTTTGGCCCAAATCCAAGTCCAGAAAGCACAAACCAGAGGTTATGAAGTGGGGGAATGCATCCATTCAAAGAGGAGCTAGCCAATTAGTTACTTTTCGTAGTTTAGATGTAGTTTTAGTGAGAGAGGTTCTCTCCTCTCTCTTAGGTTTTAGGTTTAGGATTCCTCTTAAAGGAATTAGGATTTCAACTCTTCATCAGGTTCAATATTTCTTTTACTTTATATTTCTCTTATACTTTGAGATACTTTAATGCTTTTATTTATGTTTGATTTATGTTATCCAATTGGCTTATGAATATTTTCCATGTTAGATTTGACTGCTTTGAATGAATGATATTTGAGGTATTCCAGATATTTATGATTCTTATTTAGCTTTTTATATTATTGGCTTTAATTAATTAACTGAAAGCTCTTGAGTTATCAACTATTCAGGATTAATTGTTATGTCGGCTAATTAACTGGAATTCCACTAACTCTAGTCTTTCCTTAGGAGTTGGCTAGGACTTGGGAAATCTAACCAATTGGTTCACTTGACTTTCCCTTGCTTACACAAAGGTTAACTAAGTGGGATTAACTTCCATTCTTATAGGAGTAACTAGGATAGGTCATCCGAATTTTCATATCTTGCCCAGAGTTTATTTTATAGTCAATTATTTATTCTATTTGTCCTTTAATTTACTTGTTCCCCACTTTCAAAATCCCAATTTATAAAACCCATAACCAATAATAAGAACATACCTCCCTGCAATTCCTTGAGAAGACGACCCGAGGTTTGAATAATCGGTTATCAATTTTAAAAGGGTTTGTTACTTGTGACAACCAAAACATTTGTACGAAGGAATTTTCTGTTGGTTTAAAATCTATACTCACAACACGACTATATTTCTACAAATTCTTTACTAGCAAAAATCCTAGCGTCAAACATATATGAACATGTAGGGCTAACAAAGCATGATGATTCATGAATTCCACCAATCCAAATCTCAAAATGAAGTACAAACAAACTTGCAAGAAGAAAGCTCGTGAAAGCAGGAAACAATGAATTGAGCATCGAACCCTCGTCGAAAGTGTATCCGCTCTAGTCGCTCAAGTGTATAGGGTTGATTCACTCAAATTTCCTCTAATCATGCTTTCCAAGATTTATTTTTCATCTAACAATCAACAATTATTCAATGCATGAATATATTTATCATGAGGGCTTATCCATAGGTTTTAATGGGGCTAGGGTAAAGGTAAGGATGCATATGGCCAAATGAGCTTGAAATTTGAATCTTTGATTAACCTAAGCTCTCACCTAACACAGATAACAACCTATACAATTCAAATACAAAACCTAATGACCCGTTCTTCACTTTTTCACACACTCATGCATTGATTATTATTGACCTTTCCTTTGGGGCATTTTGTCCCATTTTTATTGCCTTTCTTTTTCTCTTTTTCTTTCTCTATTTTTTCTTTTTATTTATTTATTTATTATTATTATTTTTTTCTTTTATTATTATTTTTTTCTTTTCAAACTAAAATATATACAAGAGCATCAATGCATATGGTTTAAACATTCAATGCATAAGTGTGTACCCAATTCCCAAGATCTTCAACAAAAATACAAAAATATATTTTTATCTCAACCAATGTTCCCAAACTTCCCCACACTTGAATGATACACACTTTCACTAGCCTAAGCTAATTAAATATCCAAATTAAGGACATTTATTATTTTTCACTTAGGGGTAGTGATGTGCTAAAATTAAGAACAAAAGGAAATTAAAATAGGCTCAAACTTGGTTAACAATGGAAGATAAAAGGGTAGGCTATTTGGATAAGTGAGCTAAATGAAATAATGGCCTCAATCATATAAATGCATTCATACACAAAACAATGGACATAAAGAATCAAAAAAATCAAAGATTACAATCATAGAAAGAGAATAATACACACAAGAATGAAAATAGTGGTTATATGATGTAATCAGATAATTAGGCTCAAAACTCACATGCTTATGTGTTCTGAGCTCAAAAACATGTTCCGAAGTCAATTCCTTCAAGTAAGTTCAACACAAAAATTTTTTTTATTCAAATTGGTAGGGTGCCCTAAAACAGTTTCTTGGAAAAAAAATCATCACTCAACCAAGTAGTACTAACATAAAAATGGGTAGAATATGTACAACTCTAACTATCATGCAATCTATCATGGAATGCAACAACTAGATAATAAAAAAGATTAAGAATTGGTGTTGGAAAAGGAAGTAGTTACCCACAAAAGTCGGTCCTCGACCTCTCCACACTTAAAGATTGCACCGTCCTTGGTGCATTCAAAGATGAGCAAAGTGGATTAGGGTGGATTGCTACAACTGATGAGCTTCTTCAAAGGATTGTGCGGAGGGACTTGTTGTTCCCCCATTTAGAAGCTTTTCATTTCCCTTCTTGGTGGCCAGCTTGAAAGGGGAGAAAAAGACAGAAGACTAATCCTGAAAATAAAGATATCAAAGTAGATAGAACATAGGCGGGGGCTAATGCCAAATAAGAGTGGGGTTCATCACCCAATGTTGCTCACCCAAAAACAAAGAATACAAGTGTCATAAAAGATTAAGCATTGACCTAAAAATTTTATCACCCAACAATACAAAACAAGTCACGAAGCACCAAAAATATCCAAGAAATTCTCAACAGTTGAGTGAAAAAATTCAACACCAACGTTAAAACAACAAACTTAGAAAAAAAAAAGAACAAGCAACAAATTTAAAATGCAACAAATGAAAGTATGCAAATTCAATAGACAAAAGAAAATGAAAGAGGGGATAGAAAGGGGAAGAAAAGAAATAGGGGAAAGGAAGAGATGAAGAAGAAGAAAGGAAGGAAGGAAGTGGGAGAAGTAAGAAAGAAAGAAAGAAGAAAGGGGAAAGGATAAAGAACAGGGTGCGAAAGCGACATGCATGCATGGGTCACGCATGCGCGTGGCAAAGAGGAAAAGACAGATGACGCGTACGCATCCCTCATGCTTACGCGTGAAATGAAGAAAAAGATATTGACGCGTACGCGTTGGTAACATCTACGCGTGAGGGCTTTTTGTGCCCAACGCACAGTTCCCGCATGGTTCAAGCACAACTCTCTGTTTGGAACCATGCAGCAGCACCCTCTCCGCACTATTTCAGCATGTCATCCGTATCACCAAAATTTGGGTGTCGACGCGTACGCATCGGTTACGCTTACGCGTGACAGCCCTTTTTTTAGAGAAGCATAAAAATAGAACTTCACACTCTCCTAACCTATAAATACTCTAAACTAACCAAAACTTACACTTAATAAAAATCTTTAAGGTTTTTGAAAACTTTTCAAAGATTATTCAAACAAAACTTGCAATTCAACAAAAATGAAATTCAAAAATAACTATTCTAATCAAAACATAAATCTAACAAGCACCCTAGCAATCAAAGCAATATATACAAGAGTGCAAAGAAAAAGAAAACTACCTAACAATGGCAACTCCATTCATTCATTGATTATATCTACAAGAGAAATGGAAAGAGTTTACCATGGTGGGGTGTCTCCCACCTAGCACTTTTATTTAAAGTCCTTAAGTTAGACCTTTTGTGTGGTCCTTGCTATAGTGGCTTATGCTTGAATTCTTCCTTGAATCCCCACCAATGTTTGTGGTGCGCGAATTTGTGACTCCCACAACTGAACCGGCAAGTGCACCGGGTCGTCCAAGTAATACCTCAGGTGAGTGAGGGTCGAATCCCACGTGGATTGCTGGATTGAGCAAGTTGTGGTTATGCAGCAGATCTTAGTTAGGAAAATAGAAAGGTAGTTGTTGTTTGTTGTAGGCGCATAGACAAGCAATAATGAAAGCAAGAAAGAGTGGATATAAAGACAGTAAGAATTCCAATGATGAACGATTCTTTCACTAGCAAGGCTGTAAGTGATTAAGCCATTGGTCATGATCATTAATCTCCTCAGGTCCAGATCAAACATCCGAACGGACTAGATCAATCTGGGAGAGGGTGAAGTGCGCGCAATTTAATCTCTTGACGATCCTACTCAAAACGCCACAGACAAGGTCAGATCTTCTGGATCAGAGACTGACGCTCTTATGATTCTAGCCCTTAGAGCCACAGGAACCTCAATTACCCCTGACAAATGAGGTTTTATATCACATACACCAATTAGCTCAGATAACTTGTTGGAACTCGTGATGCATTCTCAAGCTGTAGCTCAATACTATCTGGGTCAGGACTCGTAACGAGCTCATGTAGAATCGAGATTCATAAGGATGAAGAACGACAATGCATCATAGAATAGAATTAATCATAGAATGAAGTAGAAAAGTAATTGTATTAATCCATAGGAATCAGCAGAGCTCCTAACCTTAACCTAGGAGGTTTAGTTGCTCATACAGTACAGAGAATAAAGTGTAAAGTTCGAATGTGGTGCATATCCCCATGAACAATGGTGATCTTCCCTTATTTATATTATTTACTAGACTTCAATAACAAACTAATAATAACTAGAAATTATAATAATGAAATAAGCTAAGCTAAAGATGTGAAAAATCCACTTCTGGGCCCACTTGGTGAGTGTTTGGGTTGAGCTTGGCATCCAACTTGAGTTAGTGGGCGTTGAACGCCCACTAAGGGGTGTGAGTTTGCTGCATTGCTACCTTTGTGGTGTTGAACGCTAGTTTTGGGGCGTTCAACGCCAGAAAGGGGTAGTTTGGGCGTTCAATGCCCGTTTGGGTCTTCATTTCTAAAGCAAAGTATAGACCATTATATATTGATGGAAGCTCTTGAAGTTATCTGGCGTTCAACGCCAGAAAGGGGGTAGTTTGGGCGTTCAACACCTGTTTGGGTCTTCATTTCCAAAGCAAAGTATAGACCATTATATATTGATGGAAGCTCTGGAAGTTATCTTTTCAACACCATTGAGAATGCTTCATTTGGACCTCTGTAGCTCCAAAAATACTCGCTTGAATACAAGGAGGTCAGGATATGACAGTATCTATTGTCCCTTCTTTGCCTTTGAATCAGACTTTGCCAAAACTTGCCAGATTCACCCAAAAATCACCTAAAATCATAAAAAAAAAACACAAAAGCTCAAAGTAGTATCCGAAAAGTGAATTTTGCATTAAAACCTACTAAAACATAATAAAACTTAACAAAGTATACTAAAAACACTAAGAAAATAACATCAAAAAACATATAAAATATATGCTCATCAAAACACCAAACTTAAACTGTTGCTTGTCATCAAGCAACCAAAAACAAGTAGGACCAAAAAATGTAGATAAGGATACAATAAGTCTTAGAGTTTTCAATGAAGCTCAATTCCAAAGACTGAGCGGGGCTAATAGCTTTTTACTTCTGAATAGTTTTGGTATCTCACTTTCCTTTGAAGCTCAGAAGTGTTGGCTTCTCTCGGAACTAGAATCCGGATAATATTATTGATTCTTTTAGTTTAGGTTTTCTTGATTCTTGAACACAGCTTTTTCTTTTAGTGCTTTGCACCTTTGAGCCTAGCTGTGACTCTAAGCATTTTGTCTTCCCGTATTACCACTGGATACATAAACGTCACAGGCACTTGAGTGGGGGAACCCTTTGGATTCGAATTTAGCTTTGCTTAAATTCCTAGTCCGTGGTGCCCAGAGTTCTTAAGCGTACTCTTTCGTTTTGCATCACGACTTTAACTGCTTGACACCTTCACACCACAAGCATTTAGTTGGGGATAGCAACTCATTTGAGCTTTTGAGGTTGATTTTTAACCCTCCTAACCATTGATGCTCAAAGCCTTAGACCCTTGCTCTTTTGATTTTTCTTTAATGAGATTTTTTTTATTTTTATTTTTCTTTTTCTTTTCTTTTTTCTTTTTCTTTTAGCTGCTTTTTCTTACTTCAAGAATCAATATTTTTCTGATTTTTCAGAGAGGATCCAAAATATTTCTCTAAATGTTCTATTCTTCAAGAGCTAATATACTTAACTTCAATATCAAATATGCACTATTAATACATATATTTAGAAAGTAAATTCAAGGCCACCACATCAAAATACCTGGAATAACTCATGTGAACTTAAAACTTATGTTTGTCACTACTTTTTTTTTCGAATAATTTTTATTTTAAGCATGGTGATGATACAATGGATATCTTATAACTGAATTAAAAGAAGAACATAAAACTAGAAAAGAACGAAATACTAGACGTGATCATGAAGTTAGAAAGGAAAACAGACAATAAATTAAAGTATAATGAAAATAGAAATAAAACAAATAGAGGGATAATGGGACTCAACAACCTCAGTGACAGCGGCTGCTGCTTCCCCTGGAGAATCCAATAGAGCGTTTGATCTCCTCTATGTCACGCCCTTACCTCAGCTGTCCCTCTATCAAGCGTCTTTGATCTTTTCTTATCTTATGGAGGATGGTGACGTGCTCAGTGTGCTCCACCCTCAACTGCTCCATGTTTTAGCTCAGCTCCCCTATTGAGGTATTCTGTTGATCTTAATAGTCATGGTGAGGAAAATACATCCCTTGAGGCATCTCAGGGATTTCTGGTGGAGGTGGTTGCACAGGATCTTGTTAGGGTCCTTGTGCCTGCTCCTTGACATTCTCCATCTTCATCTTCGTGATAGGCTTATCCTTCTTAATGAGGGAGTCACCTGCAATGTTGATTCCAACCGAATTGCACATGCGATAGATGAGATGTGGGAAGGCTAGTCTCACCTTGGTGGAGGCTTTTGTGGCTACCTTGTATATTTTTGAGGGATTACCTCATGCACCTCCACTTCATTTCTGAGCATGATGCATTGCACCATTATTGCTCGGTCAATAGTAACTTCAAACTGGTTACTAGTAGGGATGATGGAGCATTGCACAAGCTCCAACCATCCTTTGGCTACTGGCTAGAGGTCAAGCCTACTTAGTTGGTAGGGCTTACCGTGTGCATTTAGTCTCCATTGAGCTCCCTCCACACAGATGTGTGTGAGCACTTACTCCAACCACTGATCAGAGTTAATCCTTTTAATGTAAGAGTGTGGGTCTCCTAGCATTTGCGGCAATTGGAGCGCTACTCTCACACTTTCCGGACTGAAGTCCAATAGTTACTCTCGGACCATAATGCGGTAGTTCTTGGGTTGTGGGTTCACACTAGTGTCATGCCCCTTTGTGACCCAAGCATTGGCATAGAATTCTTGCACCATTAGTGTGCCAACAGCTGAGATAGTGTGGGCTAGAATTTCCCATTCCCTTCTCCAGATTTCTTCAAGGATTTTCAGATATTCATCCTCCTTGAGCCTAAAGGGGACCTCAGGAATCACCTTTTTGTGCCTCGCCACAGTATATAAGTGATCTTGGTAGGTTTTAGTGAGGAATTTCCATGATTTCCATGGTTCAGAAGAGGAAGTGAGAGCCTTTCCTTTTCTCTTCCTTGAGGTTTCACTAGTCTTTGGTGCCATATTTAGGAATGGTAGAAGTCAAAAAGCAAAGCTTTTACAACACCAAACTTAAGATTTTTGCTCGTCCTCGAGCAAAAGTAATAAAAGAGGAATAGTGTAGAAGAAGAAGGAAGGAAGGAGAAGAGGAAGAAGGCATCAACCAAGTGAGGGATGAGGAAGAAAAATAGTGTGGTAAGTGTATAGGATAAGTGGGAGAGAGTGTGTAGAAGGTGTGAGTATGAAGAGAGGTATGATGGGGGTATTTATAGGGTAGGGATAGGGTTAGGTTCGGTTGAATCGGGGGAAAATTTGAATTTGAAGTGGGTGGGGTTGGTGAGAAATTAAAGTAATAGAATCGATGATTGGTTTGGGAAAGGTGTATTTTGGGAAGAGGAAAAGTGAGGTGTGGGTTTCAAGGTTTATAAAAGGTAGGAGAGAGAAGAAAGGTGGCGGTAGGTAGAGATTCTGTGGGACTCACTGGTCTGAGAGGCTAGGAACTTCGAATTCCCTGCCCCCTTTAGGGCATTGAATGCCCAGCCTTGCTCCCTGGCTGGAGTTCAACGCTAGCTCATGCTCCCTTTTGGGTGTTGGATGCCTAGGAACTTGCTTGGGTCTTTCTCCATTTGGGGTGTTGAACGCCCGGAATGGTCCCTTTCTGGCTTAACATGTCATACTAACTATTCCAATGATGAATAATTCTTTCAATAGCAAAGCTGTAAGTGATTAAGCCATTGCTCATGGTCATTAATCTCCTCAGGTCCAGACCAAACATCCGAACGGACTAGATCAATATAGCAGAGGGTGAAGCGCGCGCAATTCAATCTCTTGACGATCTTTCTCAAAACGCCACAGACAAGGTCGGATCTTCTAGAACAGAGACTGACGCTCTTATGATTCTAGCCCTTCGAGCCACAGGAACCTCAATTACCCCTGACTAATGAGGTTTTATGTCACATACCCTAATTACCCCAAATAACTTGTTGGAACCCGTGATGCATTCTCAAGCTATAGCTTAATACTATCTGGGTCAGGACTCGTAAAGAGCTCATGTAGAATCAAGATTCCTAAGGATGAAGAACGACAATGAATGATAGAATAGAATCAAACATAGATTGAAGTAGAAAAGTAATTGTATTAATCCATAGGAATCAGCAGAGCTCCTAACCTTAACCTAGGAGGTTTAGTTGATCATACTGTACAGAGAATAAAGTGTAAAGTTTGAATGTGGTGTAGATCCCCATGAACAATGGTGATCTTACCTTATTTATACTAATGACTAGACTTTAATAAGAAACTAATAATAATTAGAAATTACAATAATGAAATAAGCTAAGCTAAAGATGTGAAAAATCCACTTCTGGGCCCACTTAGTGAGTGTTTAGGTTGAGCTTGGCATCCAACTTGAGTGAGTGGATGTTGAATGCCCGTTAGGGGGTGTGAGTGCACTGCATTGCTCCCTTTGTGGCGTTGAATGCCAGTTTTGGGCATTCAACGCTGGGTTCTATCCTCTTGGGGCGTTGAACGCCAGAAAGGGGGTAGTTTGGGCATTCAACACCTGCTTTAGGTCTTCATTTCCAAAGAAAAGTACAAACCATTATAGATTTTTGGAAAGCTCTGGAAGTTAGCTTCCTAACAACATTGAGAATGCTTCATTGGAACCTCTGTAGCTCTAGAAATACTCGTTTGAATGCACAGAGGTCAGGAGCTGACAGTATCTGTTGTGCTTTCTTTGCCTCTGAATCAGACTTTGCCAAAACTTGCCAAATTCACCCAAAAATCACCTAAATCAAAAGAAAAATCCAAAATATCAAAGTAGTATCCAAAAAGTGAATTTCGCTTTAAAACCTACTAAAACATAATAAAACTTAACAAAGTATACAAAAAACACTAAGAAA
Source organism: Arachis duranensis (assembly GCF_000817695.3). Lineage (NCBI taxonomy): Eukaryota > Viridiplantae > Streptophyta > Magnoliopsida > Fabales > Fabaceae > Arachis > Arachis duranensis. Next base: position 69,326,463 of record NC_029772.3, on the reverse strand, counting down.
ATAACATCAAAAATTGTATAAAATATTCGCTCATCAGTTTGCATTTCCAATAGCCTCTGGGATCCCAATCTAGGTGCATAAAGCCTTCAAACGAATTGAAACAAGTGACAAGATCCCAAAGTTGTTGATTTCTAAATTGTATTCCGGGGTCCCAAACCTTGTTTTTGCACCCGTCTTCTTGTTGATTACCATAGTTTAATCCGGGTGATAAGACTTGTGAATTCTCATTTAGGCACCTAAAAACCTTCCTAGACCCATTCAATGTAGCACTACACCAACTATTGCACTTAAACTTAGATGAGGCAACCGCAATGAACCTAGGATTATATTTCTAACCACTACACAACTCTCTCTTACTCTTCATTCAAGTTGACCATCCGTTCCAAGTAAGCCATATTCAAATGGGATAATAAAGCTTAAGGATATGAGTTTTACCCACTCAAATGATAAGATGGATGGTTGCTTAGTGAGAAAGCCTTGTAGTTTCTACTTCCTTGTACTCTTCTTGGATGACATCCACCTCTTGGCAAGCTTCCTCAATTTCAATTCCTTGTTCACCAACTTCTTCTACACATTTCTCAATGCTTAAGTCATGTGTTGGAAGTTGTGCTCTAGCGTCCTCAAAATCAATTTTACAACACAATGAGGAAGGTTCAACAATCTCAAATAGCACATTAGTTGGTGTGGAATCGTCTTCAATAATAGGACTTATCGCTTGCTCAACTTCTTCCAATATTTCCTCAACCACAATATGCCTAGGAGATTGCATATTATTCTCATTAACATCAATTTCAATCTCAATAGAAGAATGTTCAACAACTTCTAGGAAATCATCAACAACATTACTTGATGTGGAAGTATTCTTAAGCTTGGAATCCACCTCTTGTTCAACTTCTCCTAGGTCTTTAACCACTTCTTCTTCTTCTTCAACAATCTCCATCCCTTCCACTTGTTGCAAAACACACTCCATCTCCTTATTCTCAAGTTGAGATTTTAAGATCTCTTTCATGCTCTATTCTTCGGTTGATTCTCCGTATTTATCCGAGAAAATGCTTTGTTTGTTGCACGAGTCCCATGAGTCCAAGTTGGCTTTAATTTTGGCAATGTTAGCCATGATAACTTTGCACGAACTTTGGGCCTTCTCTTGCTCCTTTTGATGGATGATTTTCTGAAGCTAATCCATTGCTTCCTTGAGATGATCCCTTGGCTCTTGTTCTACTTGGCTAACATAAGTAGGATCATATTGCTCTTGGATGGATGGATATGGATGTTCTTCCATGGAGGGTTATGGTGGAAAGGGAAATTCATCTTGTAGTTGAAAGTTCTCATACATGGGAGGTGGTTTATCTTGGTAAGAATAATGAGGTGGTGTATATGGAGGTAGTGGTTCTTGAGAGTATTAATGTTGGAATTCGGTGGCTCTAAGTATGGTTCATATGGCTCATAAGGTTGTTGGTATGGTGGATATGGATTAGGATCATATGGAGTTGAATGGTGGAGTAGGGCTTGTGAGTATGGTGGTTGAGGGCTATGTTCAGGATAAGGTTCAGATGGTGGTTATGGTTGATAACCACAAGAAGGTCCACCATTTGATTGGTATGCATCATGGAATGGTGCTTGCTCATAGTACATTGGTAGAGGTTGTTGCCATGAAGGTTGTCCATAGGCTTGAGGCTCTTTTCACCTTTAGTTTCTCCATCCTTGATGCATGTTCTCATCATAATTTCCATTTTCTACAACATAGTTGTAACCAAACTCATAGCCAAAGTGATAAGAATTCATAATGAAAAGAGAAAACAAAATAAAAAATTTAATAAGAACAAAATCCTACAACTAGCAAAAACAAACAAAGAAACCAAAGCAATTATTCACAATATTCACATATGAACAATAACCAATAACAAGCACACATTGCAATTCCCCAACAACGGCGCCAAAAACTTGATGTAGGATTAATGTCGGTCAAGAATTTTCACTAAAATAATTCATTTGATAGTATAGATCCAAACCAATAAACAATCCTCAATCAAAGTTTTATTTATTTGTCACAAGTACAAACCCCAATAAAAATAAACCGAAAGTATTTAAACCTCGGGTTGTCTCTCAAGGAATTGCAGGGAAGTGTACATATTATTGGTTATGAAGTATACTTTTGGGGTTTTGGAATGATGAACAAGAAAGTAAATTGCAAGAAAGTAAATGAAACTCAAATGGTAAAAAGGTCTTGGCAAGGGTTAATGGTTAAGGATTACTATCCTTGTCACTAACCACAACATGATAATTACAAGGATCACTCCCACTTAGTCATCCTCTAACAATGGAAGGAAAGTCAAGTGAGCTTAATGGATCCTAGTCCATATGCCCTAGCCACCTCACTAATCAATTTAGTGAAAGACTAGAGTTAATGTAAACAAATTATCAATCACTTAGATATTAGTAACTCAAGGTTACGCAAGTTACCAACCCAAGCCAAGAACACAAAAATCTATACTAAAATCCAACCAAGCATTTTATCAAACACTTGGAAGACACTAAAAGGAAAGTATGATAAAATTACAAGAAATATAAAATCTACAACTACCCAATGCAAGAAAATAACAATAAGAATTCAATTAAACAATAAAAGAACATAAAATATAAATTGCATTAATTAAAATTAAAAGCAACAAAGTGTCATAAACATAAAGGCAACAAAATAAAGGAAATGATAAATAAAACTAGAAGAACAAAGATGCAAGAACAATAAATTGCAAGGAAAAGTAAATGAAAGCAAGAATTAAAACCTAGATCTAAGAAAAATTAAAATAAGAACCCTAAAACCTAGAGAGAGGAGAGAGTCTCTCTCTCTAGAATTCTACATCTATCTAAAACTAATACTAAGCTAATGTGTGTAATGTCCTCCTTCCTACTACACTCCTAGCCTCTAATCTGTAGACTGCGCTCAAAACTGGGCTAGAAATGAGCTCAGAAATTGCCCCCAGCATTTTTACTTTAATGAGGCACGTGCTACTTGTCAGGCGTATGCATCATTTGAACTCTGCATTGGCCACGCGTATGCGTCAGTTGATGCATGTGCATCATTGGTAGTTTCTAGTTGTTATTTTAGTTAGTGTTTAGTTTATTTTCATACAAGTTTAGCTAATAAACAAGCGATTTCATGAAATGTCTCTACATAAAATAAATCATCAAGCACAAGTTGAAATTGTAGCTATTTCATGAATACACAAGGTGAATTTGATGCAATAGAAAGAACTAAGTGAAGTTGTCATAAGCATTATTGATACACTTAGTATGTAAGTCATCTTGTAAATTACTTTGATGCACTATCTTTAATGCTTGATATGTGGGCAATGAGGAAAGCATGCATGAGGCGTTATTATATGAATGGAGCAAGTTTTGAGCCCCAGGATCGAACCCTTGCATGTGCACAAGAAGAAGTTCAAGGATGAAATGGCAACCTGACCCCTCAACACTCCAACATGTATAACTTTAGCTACAAAATTTCAAATAAGGTGATTCTAGTGTCATTAGAAAGAAGACTTCAAGAGCTTTCCAACCACATATAACACTCTATAGTGGAATGATGAGCGGATATTTTATACATTTTTTGACGTCATTTTCATATAGTTTTTAGTATGTTTTGTCTAGTTTTTATTGAGTTTTTATAGGTTTTAGTGTTAAATTCACATTTTTGGATTCTACTATGATTTTTTGTGTTTTTGTACAATTTTAGGTATTTTTTGGCTGAAATTGAGGAGTTGGACAAGAAGCCTGATTCAGAGACAGAAAAAGCACTGCAGATGCTGTCTGGATCTTACCTACCTGCACTCGAAAGAGCTTTTCGGGAGCTACAAAAGTTTAAATGGAGCGCTCTCAACTGCTATGGAAAGCTGACTTCCAGAGCTTTCCAGCAATATATAATAATATATACTTTGCTTCGGATTTAAAGGTCCAAAACTGGTGTCTAACGCCAGTTTCTTGCCCCCTTCCTGGCGTCCAGCACGCAAAAGCAGAGACTGGCATCCAAACGCCCAAAGGGGACCCCCTAGCCAGCGTTCAATGCCCTAGGAGTCCCCTAGCACGTGGATCTCATCAAAGCTCAGCCCAAACACTCACCAAGTGGGCCCCAGAAGTAAATTTTAACACTAAATAGACTATTTTATCCTTACTAGTCTGTTTAGTATTTAAAGTGTATTTTACATAAACATCAGATATAACACATACTATTCAGCCCTATTTTCGTTCATCTTTGTATTTTTCTTTCAGTATGAGTTTCTAAAGCTCCTAGGTTGAGGGGAGGAGCCCTACTGAGCCCTATGAATTAATAAAAGTATTACTATTTCTTCTTTGATCCGTGTTTGATTAACTTCTAAGATGTATATCCGATCTTCATCGTAGTGAATAGGATGATCAAACAATCAGCTCTATTCATCACATTAAGACGAATGTGCCTAACAAACACCCGTGTCTACTTGGGTTTGTGTGAATACGTGGCCGGAAAGCACGAACCAATAGCTATGTTTATACATCTATGAAACAGCTAATCCACGACTTCGTTAGGGACTTCTCGAGACACCAATTCAGTCGATTTCTGGGGAGATTAGGGTCTCTGTGGTATAGGCTAGAATCCATAGAAGCAGCATTCTCTGATCCGAAAGATTTGATCTTGTTTGTGGCGTTTTGAGTAGGATCGCCAATAGAATGAACTGCTAGAGCTTTACCCTCCATCAGATTGAATTACCATGGGCAATGGCGTTTGATCTGGAGTAAAGGAGATCAATGACCACGGCCAATGGCTTTGATCTGATACAGCCTGCCATAGAAGAAGATCATTCACAAGCAAGGAAGGCAGTAATACCAGAGTTAATTCAGAAAGGCAAAGAAACTCCTATCCTTAACCCTATTCCTATTAGTATATTCTACCTCTTTTGCTTTATTCCTTTCAAGTCATACATTTCTCTTACAACTCCATATATGACATAAAATTATCAACCTTCTGATCTACCTGACTAAGACCTGCAAGATAACCATAGCTTGCTTCAAACCACAATCCTCATGGGATCGACCCAGACTCGCTCAGGTATTACTTGGACGACCCAATGCACTTACTGGTACAATAGTATGAAGGTGTGGGGATTCGTGCTACCAAGTTTTTGGTGCCGTTGCCGGAATTGTTGATTTTGGACAAACTGACGGATTGTCTTGCTCCCTAGATCAGGTAATTTTTATTTTATTTGAGTCTTTTATTTTTTATTTTCTTCTCCTTCGATTTTTGAAAAAATAAAATAAAATAGTTTTAAAAATTTTTTATTTTCTTTGTTTGATCTTTGTTTTTTATTTGAGTCTTTTAATTTTTGTTTTTTTCTTACATAATTCTTCGAAAATTTTAAAACCTTTTTGAAGAAATATTTTTCTTTTCTTTGTTTAATCTTTATTCTTGGTTTGAGTCTTTTATTTTGTTTTCAAAAATATTTCAAAAATATTTTCTTTTTGGCATTAATCTTGATCTTTTTATTCAAGTCTTTTGATTTTGTTCTTGTTCTTGTTTGAGTTTTTCGAATTTTCTTCTCTTTCTTTCAAAAATTTTTCAAAAATAGAGTCTTTTGTTTGAGTCTAGTATCAATTTTTAAAGTTGGTATCCCTTATGAGTTCTTTGTTTCCCATGAATTTTCAAATTTGTTTTTTGTGTTCTTTTTTGGTGTTCAACTTGTTATTCCATTTTCTTGTTTTGATCTTCAAAAATTTAAGTTTGGTATTTTCTTGTGTTTTTATTTGAAATTTTCGAAAATTTTGTGTTTGGTTTTCAAAAATTTTAAGTTTGGTGTCTTTACATGTTCTTGTGTTCTTCAAATTTTTGAGTCTTTTTCTTGGCGTTCTTGTCAATCTTCAAAATGTTCTTGTTTTTCCTTGTGTTTTGATCTTAAAATTTTTAAGTTTGGTGTCCCTGATGAGCGGATATTTTATACGCTTTTTGACATCACTTTCATATAGGGTTTAGTTGTTTTTGTTTAGTTTTTATAGGTTTTAGTATTAAATTTAAATTTTTGGATTCTACTATGTGTTTTTGTGTTTTTGGACAATTTCAGGTATTTTCTGGCTGAAATTGAGGACAATGGAACGCTCTCAACAGCTATGGAAATTTGACTTCTAGAGCTTTCCAGTAATGTATAATAGTCTATACTTTGCTTCGGATTAGAAGGCCCAAAACTGGCGTCCAACGCCAGCTACCTGCTCTCTTCCAAGCGTCCAGGGCCCAAAGAGCAGAGACCAATGTACAAACGCCCAGAGGACCCCCCAGCTGGTGTTCCACGCCCAAGGAGGCTCATAGCACGTGGATCTCATCAAAGCTCAGCCCAAACACTCACCAAGTGGGCCCTAGAAGTGGATTTTAGCACTACATAGACTATTTTTCCTTACTAGTTATTTGTTTAGTATTTAAAGTTTATTTTACATAATCATTAGAGGATTTATCAGGGAAAACAGCCATTATTTCGAGTTTTTCATTGTATTTTACTTTTAGAATGAGTTTCTAAACCTCCTAGGATGAGGGGAGGAGCCTTGCTGAGTCCTATGAATTAATAAAAGTACTATTATTTCTTCTTTGATCAGTGTTTGATTTAATTCTAAGATGTATATCCGATCTTCATCGTGGTGAATAGGATGATCTGAAAAATTAGCTATGTTCATCACATTAAGACGAACGTGCCTGAGAAACACCCGCATCTACTTGTGTTCGTGTGAATACTTGTAAGGAAAGGATGAGCCAACAGCTACGTTTATACATTTCTCAAACAGTTAATCCACGACTTTGTTGGGGACTTCCCGAGACACCAGTTCAGACGATATCCGGGAAGATTAGGGTTCCGTGGTATAGGCTATAATCCAAAGAAGCAGCGTTCTCTGATCCGGAAGATTCGACCTTGTCTGTGGCGTTTTGAGTAGGTTTGCCAAGAGAATGAACTGCTAGAGCTTCACCTTCCGTCAGATTGAATGACCACGGGCAATGGCGTTCATTTTGTAGCAGAGGAGATCAATGACCACGGGCAATGGATTTGGTCACATACAGCCTGCCATAGAAGAAGATCATTCACAAGCAAAGAAGACAGTAGTACCAGAGTTCATTCAGAAAGGCAAAGCAACTCCAACTCTCAACTCTATTCCTATTATTCCTTTCAATTCTACTACAAATTCCATATATGACATATAATCATTCAAGGTTTACATAATCCAACTCCTTCTGATTCCGCCTGACTAAGACTTGCAAGATAAACATAATCTTGCTGCAAACCACAATCCTCGTGGGATCGACCCTGACTCGCTCAGGTATTACTTGGACGACCTAGTGCACTTGCTGGTACTGCTGTTGTACGGAAAGTGTGGGATTTGCGTACACGCACACCAAGTTTTTGGCGCTGTTGCCGGAGATTGTTGAGTTTGGACAAAGTGAAGGATTGTCTTGCTCCCTAGATCAGGTAATTTTTATTTTTATCTGAGTATTTTAATTTTTGTTTTCTTCTTCTTAGTTTTCAAAAAATTAATACCTTTTTCAAAAGAAATTTTTTTCTTTTCTTTGTTTGATTTTTGTGTTCTTGGTTTGAGTCTTTGAGTCTTTTATTTTATTTTCTTCTTCTCAAATTTTCAAAAATTCTAAAAGGTTTTTCAAAAATAATTTTATTTCTTGTGTTCAATTGGTTAGAGGCTTGGCTTATGTTCTTGGTAATTTGTGCTCTTTTGAGTCTTTCTTTCAAAAATTTTTTAAAAATAATTTTTCTTTGTTTAAATCCTGTGCCAAGTCTTTAAGTTTGGTGTTTTCTTGTTTATTTTCTTGTGATTTTTGAAAATTTGTGTTAAGTTTTCTAAAAATTATAAGTTTGGTGTCCTTTTTATGTTATTGTGTTATTTGAGTCTTTAAATTTTGTTCTTTGTGTTCTTGTTTGTCTTCAAAGTGTTCTTGAGTTTAGTATGTGTTTTGATCTTAAAATTTTTAAGTTTGGTGTCCCCTTGTGTTTTCCTCCAAATTTTCGAAAATAAAGGGGTGCTAGATCAAAAAATTTTAAGTTTTGTGTCTTTTTTGTGTTTTTCTCTTTCATCATTAAATAAAAAAATATATTTTCTAACTTAATTCTAACAATAATTTTCGAAAATTAACTTGAAAATTCAGATTTTAATTTTAAAATTTTATGTTATCTTATCTTAGTTGTCAAGTTTTCAAAAATCAAATTTTTTCAAAAATAAAAATCATATCTTTTTCAAAATTTAAAAATCTTATCTTATCTTTTTCTAATTTGAAATTTTAATTTCAAATCTTTTCTTATCTTATCTTATATCTTGTTTTTAAAATTCAAAATCTTTTCTTAATTAATATCTTATCTTCTCCCTCTTCTTTTTCAAAACTTCCTAACTAACTCCTCTCTTTCTTAATTTTCAAAATAATATCTCCCTCTTCTCTCTCTTCTTTTTTCAAAACTACATAACTAACTCTCATCTCTCTTAATTTTCAAAAACTTGTTCTTCTCTTCCATCCTCTATTTTGAAAATTTAACTTTTAAATTTTAAATTCTTTTTAAATTAATTAACTAATTTTTGAAATTAATTAAATAAATGAAATAAAAATAAAAATATTTTAATTGTTATATACCTTTTTCTATTTATATTGCTCTTCTTCTCACATCTCTATTTATTCGAACTCTACTTCTCTCTCGTCTTCTATCTTCACTTCCTTATCATCTTTCCTTTATTTATCACATCTCACAGGGAGTCCTCTGTTCTTGAACATAGAGCTCCTATTCTTTTTCTTTTCGCTTTTCTTTCTTTTTCTTCTTTCTTCACATCTCACTCTAAGGAGGAGCTTCTTGCCTATTAGTGTAGAGAGTCTTCTTCTTTTCCTCTTTTCTTCTTGTTTATGACCAGGAACAGGGATAAAGAACCCCTCTTAACTCCTGATCCTGAACCTGAAAGGACTTTAAGAAAGAGCCTACAAAGAGCTAAAGCACAACACTCTGGAAGAGACCTTTCAGAAAGTTTTAAACAAGAAAAGGAGGACATGGCCAAACCTGAAGAGGAGCCTACAAAAGTTCTTGGTGACTTTACCATGCCTACTTTTGACTTTTATGGCAGAAGCATTGCTGTACCTGCCATTGGAGCTAACAATTTTGAGCTTAAGCCTCAGTTAGTCTCTCTTTTGCAGTAGAACTGCAAATTCCATGGACTTCCAATGGAAGATCCACATAAGTTTTTAGTTGAATTCTTACAAATCTGTAATACTGTAAAGACTAATAGAGCTAATCTTGAAGTCTACAAGCTTATGATCTTTCCCTTTGCAGTAAGAGATAGAGCTAAGATATGGTTAGAAGCCCAACCTAGAGAGAGTCTTGACTCTTGGGAAAAGCTGGTTAATGCTTTTCTGGCTAAATTTTTTCCTCCTCAGAAAATGAGAAAAATTAGAGTGGATATTCAAACCTTCAGACAAAGAGAAGGTGAATCCCTCTTTGAAGCTTGGGAAAGATACAAGCAACTGATCAGAAGATGTTCTCCTGACATGCACTCAGAGTGGTCCATCATAGGTGTGTTCTATGATGGCCTATCTGAATTGTCCAAAATTTCATTGGACAACTTTGTAGGTGGATCTCTCCACTTGAAGAAAATGCCTACAGAAGCAAGAGAGCTCATTTAGATGGTTGCAAACAACCACTTCATGTACACCTCTTAGAGGAATCTTGTTAACCATGGTACTTCTCAGAAGAAAGGAGTTCATGAAGTTAAGACTCTGAATGCCATTCTGGCTCAGAATAAGATCTTGATCCAACAGGTCAACATGATCTCTCAACATCTGACTGGGATGCAAACTCCAGCTGGCAGTAATCAGGAAGCTTCTTCTGAGACAGAAGCTTATGATCCTGATCAACCCACCATGGAGGAGGTGAATTACATGGGAGAATCCTATGTAAACACTTATAACCCTTCATGGAGGAATCATCCTAACCTCTCATGAAAGGATTAACAGAAACCTCAGCAAGGTTTCAATCAAAGTGGTAGGAACCAAAATAGGTTAAACAATAGACCATAATTCCCATCTTCTCAAGGGAATATGGAGACCTCTAACCAGAACCTTTCTGACTTAGCTACTCTAGTCTCCAGCCTCACTAAGCCCACTCATAGTTTCATTAATGAAACAAGGTCCTCCATTAGAAACTTAGAGGTACAAGTTGGTTAAGTAAGCAAGAGAATCCCTGAGATCCCTCTTAACAGTCTTCCCAATAATACTGAGATTAATCCTAAGGAAGAGTGCAAGGCCATAACCATGGAGGTTGAGGCCAAAATAGAGGAGAATGGGAAGGCGTTAAACGCCCACAATGGCAGCAAGCCTCGTGTTAAACGCCAGTGAGGAACTCCTCATTCGGCGTTTAACGCCCATCCTGGCAGAAAAGTTGGCGTTGAACGCTAGCCAAGGAGCACTGGCTGGGCGTTCAATGTCCAAATAGAAAGGCTTTCTGGCACTGAACGCCAGTGAGGAACCCCTCACTGGGTGTTCAACGCCCACCAGCCCAGGGAAGCTGGCGTTGAACGCCAGCAAGGACATCTTTGCTGGGCATTCAACACCCAGAATTCTAGGGGACTGGCGTTTAACGCCAGTCAAAGTGGACAGCAAGGGTGTTCAATGCCCAATAAGCTGACAGAACTGACATTGAACGCCAACCCAAGCACACCCCTTGAGTTCTTGAAGTCCACTCAAGAACCCTCTATCCCAGAACCAAAGGAAACCATAAAGACCATTGAGGTTCCTTTGAATGCACTTCTGCAGTGTATTAGTTCCGACGCCTACTCATCCTAAAGTGAGGATGAAAACACTAGGAAAGAGCAAGTTGCTCGATACCTAGGAGCTTTTGTGACGCTGAATGCCAAGCTATTTGGTACAAAGTCTCTGGAGGAAGAAACTCCACTGCTTACCAAAGAACTCTATACTTATGTTTAGCAAAAGCTACCTCAGAAGCTTCCAGATCTTGGATGCTTTCTTATTCCTTGTACCATAGGCACTATGACCTTTGAAAAGGCTCTGTGTGACCTAGGTCAAGTATTAACCTCATGCCACTCTCTGTAATGGAGAAGTTGGAAATCCTTGAGTTACAAGCAGCACACATCTCTTTAGAGATGGCAGACAAGACCATGAAGAAGCCATATGGCTTAGTGGAGGATGTCTTGGTTAAAGTTGAAAACCACTACATCCCTGCAAACTTCATTGTCTTGGACATAGGAGAGGATGAGGATGACTGTGTCATCCTTGGAAGACCTTTCCTAGCCATAGCCAATGCTATCATTGATGTGGCTAAGGGAGAACTAACCTTAAAGTTAGGGTGTATTACATCTTATTCAAGATGCCTCATCCTAATTCTCCCTCTACAAGAGAGATAATAGTGTAACACCTAGTGTGCCAACCCTCTCTTTCTGTGCAGAGCTTTGCAGAGCCCCCAGACATCAATGCTAAGTTTGGTGTTGGGCAGCCACCAACAATCTCTAAGCACAAAGGTACTAAAAAGAAAGTACCTAAAGGCTGGAGGGACAAGAAAGTTCCTACTGAAGGCCTCTCACCTGGCATGAGAGTTGTCTTCACTAAGAAGCAAATCTTACCACATACAGTGAGTTGTGTCCTATCTCTAGGGCTTGTGGAGCTCATTCATCAGAGGACAGGAAGAAGATTCACTGCAAGGGACAAAAATTTGAGCCCATACTTCACTCCGTAAGGAGCTAAAGGTCAAGCTAATGACGTTAAGAAGCGCTTGTTGGGAGGCAACCCAACTTTACTCAACCATATTTATTTTTATTTTGTTTTTCTTTCAGTTGTCAGAGTCATGATCATATGCATCAGTCAAGAGAGAGAATTCACATCAACGAAAATAGAGCACTCTGGATGGTGTGTCAAAGTTGAACACCAGTGAGGAAGCCCTTACTGGCCATTCAACACCCCAAGAGGGGAGCATTGCTGGCGTTGAATGCCAGCCAGGGAGCATCCCCCTGGGTGTTCAAACGCCAATATAGAGAATTCCCTAACCTCTTAGGACCAATGGGTCCCACAGAAGCTCTACCTACCCCACCTTCTTCTTCCCCATTGATCATATTTGCTCGAGGACGAGCAAAACTCTTAAGTTTGGTGTTGCAAAAGCTTTACTTTGTGATTTCTACCACTCTGAAGTATAGAAGAAGAGGATGGCACAAACCAGAAAGCATGCCTTAACAAAGACAAAGGAGTGATCCTCAAAGAGAAGCAGTAACCACCATCATTCAGGTGGATTCGTTCTGTCTACACCCCTTTCCTGTTTTATTTTTTTCTTTTTCTGTCTATTTATTTTTCTATTCTCTTGTTCTAGTTGCATGATCATTTGTATTTGATGTCTTAAAGTTTTAAAATGTTCCATATACCTCTCACCTTGCTTAAAAGAAAATTTTTATTTAAAAAGAATTAAGAGATGCATGAATTTGAAGTTTAAAATAAGATTAGTTTAATTATGTTGATGTGGTGTCATTACTTTTGTTTTCTGAATATATGAATAAACATTGCATATTTGAAGTTGAAATTTATGAATGTTGGCTCTGGAAAGAATAAGGAAAAAGGAAAAGTATTATTGATAATCTGAAAAATCTAATAAATTGATTCTTGAAGCAAGAAAAAGCAACAAAAAGGAAAAGCTTACATGCAAAAAGAAAAAAGAAGAAAAAAAGTGGCGAAAAATAAAACGAAAAAAATAAAGAAAAAGCAAGCAGAAAAAGCCAAAAGCTCTTTAAACCAAAAGGCAAGGGTAAAAGGGCCCAAGGCTTTGAGCATCAGTGGGTAGGAGGGCCCAAAGGAATAAAATCCTGGCCTAAGCGGCTAAACCAAGCTGTCCCTGACCATGTTCTTGTGGCGTGAAGGTGTTAAGTGAAAAGTTTAAGATTGAGCGGTTAAAGTCGTGGTCCAAAGCAAAAAGAGTGTGCTTAAGAACTCTTGACACCACTATCTGGGGACTCTAGCAAAGCTGAGTCACAATCTGAAAAGGTTCACGCAGGTAAAGTGTCTGTGGCATGAATGTATCTGGTGGATATACTGAAAAAAGAGTGCTTAGGGTCATGGCCAAGACTCGAAAAGCTGTGTTCAAGAATCAAAATAAGCTTAACTAGGAAAGTCAATAATATCATCTGGATTCTATGTTCCTAAGGATGCCAAAATCTCTGAGTTTCAATGGATAGTGAGATGCCAAAACTATTCAGAAGCAAAAAGCTACTAAGTTCCGCTCATCTGAGTCAAACAAGGTAGTGGTTATCTAAGCAGATAACAGAGGAATGCCAGGTTATTCAACTGAGAAGTGGGAAATCCTTAAACACCTAACCTCAGTACAATAAGAAAGAAAAGCCCATAGAGGATAACCAAGTCTCTGCACAAGATGACTCTGGGCATTCAAATGCCTAGGAAGGTATCACTCTTGGCATTGAACGCCAGGAAAGGACAGAGATTGGGCATTCAAACGCCCAAGGAGGGAGCATCCTTGACGTTGAACGCCCAACAGGGGGCAGCAACAATGGCGTTGAATGCTCAAGCATAGGAGGACAGTCACATACTGATAACAACCCTCCTAAGCAAGCTAGTAACCCCAATCCTAACACACATGGGATTTGGCCCTCATCAACCAAGATTGATGAGTACAAGACTAAGATGCCATTTCCTCAGAAACTCTGTTAAGAGGAAAACAATAAATAGTTTGTCCGCTTTGTGGTATATCTCAGAACATTAGAGATCAAGATTCCTTTTGCAGAGGCTCTTAAACAGATACCTTCTTATGCAAAGTTCATGAATGACATCTTAATTCATAAGAAGGATTGGAGAGAGGAAAAAATAGTCCTCCTCACTAAAGAGTGCAATGTAGTCATTCAGAGAAACCTTCCTCAGAAACTGCAGAGACACCCTAACACTCTTCTCAGAGATAAGAAAGTGAATCCTAGAGAAGAGTGTCTGACCCTCACTGTCACCAAGGTGGCAGAACCTCAAGAGCATGCTACTAAGGGACTTAAGGCAATCAAGGACCATGAGGATCCTAACAATGCCAGTGAGCACGCCCATGCAGAGGTGAAAGAACCTCAGGAGCTATCTCTCCTAGGCGTGCAGAAAGAACTGGCAGATGAGCAGTTGGCTCATTTTTTAGCAGCCCTTAAGGAGGTGCAAGTCAATATCTCTGTTGCAAAGGTATTGGAAAAAAGGATCCCCTATACAGCTTGCCTAAAAGACATTCCTTTCGAAAAGAAGGGCCTAAGGGGAGATGGAATAGAGGTACTTACTGAAAAGTACAGTATCCTAATTCAAAATGAGCTGCCTAGGAAGATGCCAGATCCAGAAAGCTTTTAGATCATATGGACTATTGGAAAGATCATTTTTGATAAAGCCCTGTATGATCGTGGCTTAAGTTTAAATCTGATACCTTGCACCGAGGCAGAGGTCAAATATGGAGAGAGTGGGAAGGCATTGAACGCCAGGGAGGAAGCCCTCATTCAAGGTCCATAATGGCAGCAAGCCTGGCGCTGAACGCCATTGAGGTCCCTCACTAGGCGTTCAACACCCATCCTAGTAGCAGACCTGGTGTTGAACGCTAGCAAGGGAGCACTGGCAGGGGGTTCAACGCCCAAACAAGTGGGCAGCATGGCGTTGAACGCTAGTAAGGAACCTGACGTTAGGATTTTTGCTAGTAAAGAATTTTATAAAGTCACGTTGTAGATATAGTTTCTGAACAAAAATCCTTTCGTGCAAACGTTTTGGTTGTCACAAGTAACAAACCCCTAAATAAATTGATAACCGAAGTATTTAAACCTCGGGTCGTCTTCTAAAGGAATTGCAGGGAGGTATGTTCTTATTATTGGTTATGAAGATTGTAAATTGGAGTTTGAGAATGAGGAATGAATATGGCAAATAATTTAAATGGCAATTAAAATAAATAAATACTGTAAAGCAAATCTTTTGGCAAGGTGTGAGAAATTGGAAGCCCAGACTTAGTTATTCTTATCAATAATAATGAAAGTTGAATCTTAATTCCACTTAGTCAACCTTTGCTAAAGCAAAGGAAAGTCAAGTGATTAATTAGTTTTACCTTCGAATCCTATTTATTTCCTAAGAAAAGGTTGGGATTATTGAAGTTCAGTTCAATTAGCAAAGATAACAGTTATCAATTATGTTGAGCTAAGATAACTCCTGAGTTACTGATTTCTTAACCAAGACCAAAAGGAAGGAAATAAAATCTACTGGAATAAAAATGTCTTCAGATTGGGAATAATCAATGGCAATAATAAAGAAAGCAATATTAAACTGAAATACCTCAAATAACATTAATTCAAAAGAGTAATCTGTAACATAGAAGAATTCATAAACTAAATTGAGAAAGCAAGTAATGAAAAAGGAATATTGAACCTGGTAAAAAGATAATCCTTGAAGCAAATAAAATCCTAAATCTAAATCCTAATCCTAAAGAGAGAGAGAGAGAGAGAGAACCTCTCTCCAACTAAACCTAAATCATGGAAAGTGACTAAAAATTCAGAGTCTCTCTAAATGGATGCATTCTCCCACTTCATAACCTCTGGTATATGCCTTCTGGACTTGGATTTGGGCCAAAAAGGGCTTCAAAACTCGCTATGAGCGTTTTCTACAATTTTTGGTGCGTGGCCTCCGTCACGCGGTCGCGTCAATTGCAGTTTTTCTTGTCGCGCGGTCGCGTCAGTCATGTGGCCGCGTCGTTGCTTCTTCACGCTTGGCATGCGGCCACGTCGTCCATGCGATCGCATCGCTGCCAGTTTCTTCAGAAACTCCGTTTTGTGCTTTCCTTCCATTTTTGTATGTTTCCTTTCCATCCTTTGAGTTATTCCTGCCTTAGAAGATCTAAAACTACTCAACACACTAATCATGGCATCGAATGATAATAAAGGGTAATTAAAATAATTAATTTTAAAGAGTAGGAAACATGTTTTTCACATACATCACATAATAAGGAAGGAAAAGTAAAATCATGAAATTAATTGAATAAGTGGGTGAAGGATTGAATAAATCACTCAAACTAAGCACAAAATATATCACAAAATATGGGTTTATCAACCTCCCCACACTTAAACAATAGCATGTCCTCATGCTAAACTCAAGGAGACCAAATAAATAAGTAGGAAAAGGCAAGACTCATGCAATGCAACCTATGAATGTGAATGCAACTACATGCTAAAATGATTCTAACTACTTGGTGAAAAAGTAAATAAATCTTTCAAGAATAAATATGAACTAGATTTCACTAATTCAAATCACAAAATACAATATAAATAACTTGCAAGAAGAAGATAGCTCATAAAAGCAGGGAACATAGAATTAAGCACTAAACCCTTACTAGTAGTGTATATCATTCTAATTCTCAAGTGTCTAGGGTCAATTCTCTCAATTCTCTACTAATCTTGCTTTCTATAGCTTGCTCTTCATCTAACAACCTAACTTAAGACAATCCATTTAATTAAAATACAAAATCTAACTTCCCATTAACTGTGTTTACTACATATTTATGCATTCTAAGTTTTGAATACAGCTCATATGCATTGATACCAATACTTACTTTGGGGCATTTTGTCCCCTTTTATTAATTGCTCTTTTGTTTTTCTTTTTCACTTTTTTTTTATTTTTCTCAATGCATATGATTAAAGTATTGAATGCAATAATATGTGCTCAACCATTATTTTGCACAATTTCACTAAAATATACAACACCCAATTATTCAAACCAAATATTTTCAACCCCAACTTCCCCACACTTAAATCATGAGCACTTTTTACTAGTCTAAGCTAACCAAGGATTCAAATTAAGGACATTATTGTTTTCCGCTTAGAGTTAGTAATGAGCTAAAGTAAAGAACAAGGGGTAAAATAGGCTCAACATAGGTTTGCAAAGGATAATAAAAGGTAAGGCCATATGAGTATGTAAGCTTAGTGAAACAAGGCCTCAATCATATCAGTGCATGCATACATCAAACAATGGAAATATAGAATTAAGCAAGATAAAGATCACAATTTTAGAGAGAGAAACACACACAAAAAATAAAATATTGGTTGATAAAATGCAACCAATCAAATAGGCTCAAAATCTCACTGGTTTTGTGTGTTCGAGCTCTAAACTATGTTCCAAAATAATATTTCTTCAAACAAGTTTTTCAAAAAGTTTTATTCAAATTAGTGAAATACTATAAAAATTTCTTGAGAAAGAAAATATTACTTTAACCAAGTGGTAAAATATGCACAAAAAAAAAATAAACATGCAATCAAACATGCAAATGCAACAATGAAAAACAAAAATTGGTGTTGAGAAGGGACTAACTAACCCGTGGAGATCGGTATCGACCTCCCCACACTTAAAGATTGCACCGTCCTCGGTGCATGCTGAGATGTATAGGTGGGTGGGTGTTGTGGTTCCTCAGCTGTTGCTCATTGTAGAAGCTTTCTCTTTACCCATTCTGGTGGCCAGCCTGAAAAAAGAAGAAGAGAAAGGGACATGAAGTCAAAGGGATGGAGCAAAGAGGAGGGCGGTATGAGTGATAATCATGCCAAGTAAAAAATAGTGAATGAAAGACATGGTCGCGATTCCATGTGCTCAGTTCATCAATGGAAATATAGCAAAGCATGGGGAGTATTGGATGCAAGATGTTTTTTAGCATGCCGGCAAGGGCATGAGTAGCATAGATCAAGCATCAAAAGCTTTAATGTATTGTTAGTCATGAGAAACTAATAATAACATTTGTATTGACAATTATATTTAATTAATAAAATAGTAAAGTAAATTTGTGAAAAGCAAGCATTAAATAGTAGAATAGAATAATGTAGAAAAGTGCATGATGCCATACGGGCTTTTTCACAAACATAAAGCATGCATATTAAATAAGGTATGAAAAGTATTAAATTGAACATGCAAGCACCCTTTAAAAAATGATATATATATAATTGTCAAATAATTTATTAACAATCCACAAGCAAAATAATGACCCAAATAGATTTCCAACACCAATTAAAAGAAAAAAAAAGAAGGAAGAAAGAAATAAGAAGGGAAAGAAAGATTAGATTTGGGGAAGAAAAGATGAGATATCTTGGCTTATTTGGATAAGCTGTGCGGCGCAGGCGACACGAACGCGTGGGGCACGCGGTCGCGTGACTTGCACTTTAAGTTAATCGACACGTTCGCGTCGGTCACGCGGTCGCGTGACACATGTTATGCTTCTGCCGCGAGTGCAGTCTCGCGCCTGCACAACTCTCTGTTCAAATTATTTTATTTGCCAAATTTGGGGTGACGCGATCACGTGGGGCATACGATCACGTGAGTGGGCTTTAGAAGGGAATGACGCGGACGCATGAGCCATGCATTTGCGTGGTTAGAATTATGCGTTCAGCACCAATCCAGCACCACTCTCGCACAATAATTCGTTGTGCACCCTTTTTACGTCGAAAATCAGGGCACGCGGCCGCGTGGGGCACACGGTCGCGTGGGAGGCCATTATTCCCATGTGACGCGGACGCGTTAGTGACGCGGTCACGTGAGACGATTTGGGCCACTGGCACGCCTCCAGCCACGCTCCAGCGTGACTCTCTATTCAACTTTCTTTTCTTCATAACGCACTGGTGATGCGGACGCGTCAGCGACACTGCCGCGTCGCATGCATAAAATTTTTTTTGATTATGCAGTATGCAGAGTGCAATGCTTAATATGAATGCTATGCATGATTCCAGGTTCAGGAAAAATTCAAAAACAAACAAAACATACTAGAATTAAAACTGAAAAGGGACGATCATACCATGGTGGGTTGTCTCCCACCTAGCACTTTTAGTTAAAGTCCTTAAGTTAGAGAATTGAGGAGCTTCCTGTTATGGTGGCTTGTGCTTGAACTCATCCAGAATCTCAACCAATGTTTGGAGTTCCAGTAGCCTCCGGGGTCCCAAACTAGGCGCAGAAAGCCTTCAAGCAAGTTAAAGCAAGTGACAAGGCCCCAAGAGTGTTGATTTCTAGATTGAATTTTGGGGTCTCAGATCTTGCTTTTGCACCCGTCTTCTTGTTGAGCAATATTGTTCCATCCGGGTGGCAAACAGTCTGAATTCTCACTGAAGCAGCCAGACAACTTCCTAGACCCATTCAGTTGAGCTCTAAACCAACCTTTGCGTTTAAATGTTGAGCACACAACCATGTTGAACCTTGCAGGATAAATCTTATCACTGACCATCTTCCTCTTACTCTTAATGCCACAAAGAGCTCTAAGTTGACCATCCATCTCCAGTAGCCCATATATTTAAGTGGGGTTAGAAAGCTAAGGGATATGAATTTTACCCACTTGAATGTTGTGAAAGATGATGGCAACTTAGGGGGAGGTATTTTTAATGAAATTGCAAGCTCCACTCCCTTGTGCTCTTTGACAACTTCCATCTCTTTGCAAACTTCTTTGATTTCAACCTCTTCCTCTTGGTAGCTTTCTTCTAATTCAAACTCTTCTTTATTGCACACCAAGGGCATGGGAGGTTGTCCCTCTTCTTCTTGAATCTCCATCTCTTGATTAACCTCTTCCAAGTCTTCTA
The DNA here is from genome assembly GCF_000817695.3 of Arachis duranensis. NCBI lineage: Eukaryota > Viridiplantae > Streptophyta > Magnoliopsida > Fabales > Fabaceae > Arachis > Arachis duranensis. The sequence continues at coordinate 69,306,873 of NC_029772.3, read as the reverse complement.
TTATGACATGCCTTGGAGGTTGTACACCCTCCTCAACATCAATTTCAAATACCTTGGAAGGAGGCTTTATGACTTGAATTTCCCATGGAGGTTCTGCATCTCCTAAGTCTGCAACTGCTTCTTCTTCTTCTACAATTATGGCTTCCTCCACTTATTCCAGTACAAAGTCACGCTCCTTACTGTCCACTGAAGTTTCTAGTGTCTCCTTCATGCTACGTTCTTCATTAGTTTCTCCACATGAAGCCATGGGGGTTCCTTGAGTGTCCGAACATCTAGAAGGTAATTGATTTATTGCTTGCTCCAATTAATGAAGGGTTGCATGAAATTGATCTACTGTTTCCTTGAGACGATCCCTTGACTCTTGTTCCATTTTAATAGCATAACTGGGATCATCTTGCTCTTGGATTGATGGATGTGGGTGCTCTTCCATGGATGGTGGTGATGGGATGGATGGTGATGAAACGGGTAGATCATTATATGGTTGAAAAGAAAGTGCACTAGAGCTTGAGGGTGGATTGTTGAAGGTATTCGGTGGTCCGATTTGGGTGACCAGAGCTTGTATAGTAGAGTTTAAATTGGCAAATACTTTCTCCATGGAGGTTTGGGGTGGATAGGAGGGTTTATTTTGATAATGATAAGAAGATGGTGTATATTGCGGTGGTGGTTCTATGTATGGTTCATTCGGCTCATAAGGTGGTTGGTATAGTGGATATGGATTAGGGTCATATGGAGGTGTTTGGTGGAAAGGGGCTTGTGAGTATGGTGGTCCAAAGTCATGTTGAGGAGAGGGTTCATAGGCATATGGTGGTGGTTGTTGATAGTCCATTAGAGGTGGTTGTTGCCATGAGGGTTGATCAAATCCTTGTGGCTCCTCCTATCTTTGATTGTTCCAACCTTGATGCCTGTTCTCATTGTAATTTCTTCTTCCTGCAACATAATTGTGACCAGACTCATAGCCAAAGGGGTGAGAGTTCATAGTAGTAAGAGAAAATAAAAACAAAAACTAACAAAAAAAATATTTTGAAAAAGATATAATTTTATAAAAAGGATAAGATAAGATAAAAATTTTTAAAATCTGAAATTTTTTTTTGAAAAATATTTACAATAACCAATAATAAGGCACACGTTTGAAAATTCCTCGGCAACGGCGCCATTTTGACGTTAGAATTTTTGCTAGTAAAGAATTTTATAAAGTCGCGTTGTAGATATAGTTTCTGAACCAACAAAAATCCCTTCGTGCAAACGTTTTGGTTGTCACAAGTAACAAACCCCTAAATAAATTGATAACCGAAGTATTTAAACCTCGGGTCCTCTTCTCAAGGAATTGCAGGGAGGTATGTTCTTATTATTGGTTATGAAGATATTAAATTGTGGTTTGAGAATGGGGAATGAATATGGCAAATAATTTAAATGGCAGTTAAAATAAATAAATACTGTAAAGCAAATCTTTTGACAAAGTGTGAGAAATTGGAAGTCCAGACTTAATTATTCTTATCAATAATAATGAAAGTTGAATCTTAATTCCACTTAGTTAACCTTTGCTAAAGCAAAGGAAAGTCAAAGGACTAATTAGTTTTACCTTCGAATCCTATTTATTTCCTAAGAAAAGGTTGGGATTATTGAAGTTCAGTTCAATTAGCAAAGATAACAGTTATCAATTATGTTGAGCTAAGATAACTCCTGAGTTACTGATTTCTTAACCAAGACCAGAAGGAAGGAAATTAAATCTACTGGAATAAGAATGTCTTCAGATTGGGAATAATCAATGACAATAATAAAGAAAGCAATATTAAACTGAAATACCTCAAATAACATTAATTCAAAAGAGTACTCTGTAACATAGAAGAATTCATAAACTAAATTGAGAAAGCAAGTAATGAAAAAGGAATATTGAACTTGGTAAAAAGATAATCCTTGAAGCAAATAAAATCCTAAATCTAAATCCTAATCCTAAAGAGAGAGAGAGAGAGAACCTCTCTCCAACTAAACCCAAATCATGGAAAGTGACTAAAAATTCAGAGTCTCTCTAAATGGATGCATTCCCCCACTTCATAATCTCTGGTCTATGCCTTCTGGACTTGGATTTGGGCCAAAAAGGGCTTCAGAACTCGCTATGAGCATTTTCTGCAATTTCTGGTGCGTGGCCTTCGTCACGCGTCCGCGTGGGTCGCGCGGTCGCGTCAATTGGAGTTTTCCTTGTCACGCGGTCGCGTCAGTCATGTGGTCGCGTCGCTGCTTCTTCGCGCTTGGCATGCGGCCGCGTTGTCCATGCGATCGCGTCGCTGCCAGTTTCTTCCGAAACTCCGTTTTGTGATTTCCTTCTATTTTTGTATGTTTCCTTTCCATCCTTTGAGTCATTCTTGCCTTAGAAGATCTGAAACTACTCAACACACTAATCATGGCATCGAATGATAATAAAGGGTAATTAAAATAATTAATTTGAAAACATAGAAAACATGTTTTTCACATACATCACATAATAAGGAAGGAAAAGTAAAACTATGCAATTAATATGAATAAGTGGGTGAAGGATTGAATAAATCACTCAAACTAAGCACAAAATATATCACAAAATATGGGTTTATCAGAACCCCTCACTGGGCATTCAACTCCCCACCAGGCAGGAAAGCTGGCATTGAACGCCAGCCAGGATACCCCTGCTGGGCGTTCAACGACCAAAATGCTAAAAGGGCTGGCGTTTAATGCCAGTAAGGGTGCACAGCATGGCCGTTCAACGCCTAAAGAGCTAACAGAGCTGGCATTGAACGCCAATCATAGAAAACCCTTTGAGTGCTTAATTCCCACTCAAGAGACCCTTATTTCAGAACCAAAGGAAGCCAAGGCTCACATAAAGACCATAGAGGTTCCTTTGAATGCACTCCTGCAGTGCATAAGTTCTAATGGTTACTCATCCTCTGATGAGAATGAAGACACTAGGAAAGAGGAATTAGCTTGGTACCTAGGAGCTCTTATGAAGATGAATGTCAAACTATTTGGTACAAAGCCTTTAGAGGAAGAACCTCCATTGCTTTCTAAAGAACTCAAAGCTTTGGTTCAGTATAAGCTACCCCGGAAGCTTTCAGATCCTTGACGCTTCCTGATCCCTTGCACTATAGGCACCATGACCTTTGAAAAAGCTCTGTGTGACTTAGGGTCAACTATAAACCTCATGCCACTCTCCGTAATGGAGAAGCTGGAAATCTAAGAGGTATAAGAAACAAGGATTACCTTGCATAAAGACTAGATTGTGTTCAAGGTTCTTGACCATCCATTACCCCCTAACAAGGGAGGCACATGCATAAAGGATTCAATATTCAAGCCTCCTCCCTTGGAAGAAACCAATTCAACCCCTCCTAAGACCAAATGTAAGTTTGGTGTTAGATGTACACTATCTACAAAGGAGAAAGGCCCAAAAAGGAAGATGCCTAGGGGCTGGGAAACAAACATATCCCTACTAAAGGCTTTTTACCAATGAAGAAGGAAGTGGCAAAGAGGGACACCAGCATATTGCTGCAAGCCCAACCCTGCCTCAAGCAGTGAACAAGATCCTGTCTCTTGAGCGTATTACGCCATTCCATGAGAGCACAGGAAGGAAGCTCCCAGTAAGGAATAAGGATTTATTCCTCTATTACTATCTTTCTCCTTGAAAGGAGCTGTCTGTCAATCTAATGACATTAAAGAAACACATGTTGGGAGGCAACCCAACCTTAATTAATTATTTTTTCCTTAATTTTGTTTTCCTTTAAGTTATTTTTTGTTGGTTCATGATCATGTGCATCAACCAGAACAGAGAAAGAAATGTTAAGCAGTGAAAACAGAACACTCCAGATAGAGTGTCACTAGCGTTGAACGCCAGCCAGGGAGCAGACCTTGGGCATTCAAACACTACTGCAGAGGGCATGGAATCTAAATTCCCAAGCCTTTCAGGACCAGTGGGTCCCTCAGACTCCCCACCTATCATATTTGCTCGAGGACAAGCAAAACTCTTAAGTTTGGTGTTGCAAAAGCTTTGCTTTTTTACTTTTACCACTTCTGAAAAGGGCTATGAGGGAAGAACAACGAAGGCAAAGGAGTGACATTGAAGAGATCAAGCACCACATTGGATCCTCAAAGAGGAGCACTAGCCGCCACCATTAAAGGTGGATTCGTTCTCTTTATCTCCTTTTCTTGTGTAGTTTTTCTATTTTCTGTTATGTTTTATCTGTTTTCTTGTTCTTGTTACATGATCATTTGCATTTATGTCTTAAGGCTATAAAATATTTCATATATCTTTCACCTTGCTTAAAAAGAATTTTATTTAAAAGAATTGAGAGATACATGAATTTCAAGTTTAAAATAAGAATAGTTCAATTATTTTGATGTGGAGACATTGCTTTTATTTTCTGAATGTATGAATAAACAGTGCATATTTGAAGTTGGAATTTTAGAATGCTGGCTCTTGAAAGAATAAGGAAAAAGGAAAAGTATTATTGATAATTGATGAGCGGATATTTTATACGCCTTTTGGAGGTATTTTCATATAATTTTTAGTAGGATCTAGCTACTTTTTAGTATATTTTTATTACTTTTTATGCAAAAATCACATTTCTAGACTTTACTATGAGTTTGTGTGTTTTTCTATAATTTTAGGTATTTTCTGACTGAAATTGAGGGACCTGAGCAAAAATCTGATTCGGAGGCTGAAAAAGGACTGCTGATGTTGTTGGATTCTGACCTCTCTACTCTCGAAATGGATTTTCTGGAGTTACAGAAGCCCAATTGGTGCGCTCTCAATTGCGTTGGAAAGTAGACATCTTGGGATTTTCATCAATATATAATAGTCCATACTTTTGCCCGAGTTGTGATGACGCAAATTGGCGTTTATTGCCAACGTTTTACCATATTCTGGCGTTAAACGCCAGAAACAGGATACAAGCTGAAGTTAAATGCCCAAACTGGCACAAAAGCTGAAATTAAACACCAGGAATAGCCTTTACACATGAAAGCTTCATTGCTCAGCCCAAACACGCACCAAGTCATGTGTAGAGACTTTTCTTGGAGTTAAACGCTAGCTTTTGTGCCAGTTTGGGCGTTTAACTCCCATTCTTGTGCCAGTTCTGGCGTTTAACGCCGGGCGGTCTTGAGCTGATTTGGAATGCCGGTTTGGACCATCAAATCTCAGGCAAAATATGGACTATTATATATTGCTGGATGTCTACTTTCCAACACAATTGAGAGCGCGCCAATTGGGCTTCTATAGCTCCAGAAAATCCACTTCGAGTGTAGGGAGGTCAGAATCCAACAGCATCTGCAGTCCTTTTA
>NC_029772.3:69297872-69299520 GCF_000817695.3 Arachis duranensis | reverse complement strand
TTGGATAAACTCCAACCATCCCCTAGCCACGGGCTTGAGGTCATGCCTTCTCAGTTGAACCGGCTTCCCTCTTGAATCTTTCTTCCATTGAGCGCCCTTTTCACAAATGTCTATGAGGACTTGGTCCAACCTTTGATCAAAGTTGACCCTTTTAGTGTAAGGGTGTTCATCTCCTTGCATCGTGGGCAAGTTGAATGCCAACCTTACATTTTTCGGACTAAAATCTAAGCATTTTCTCCGAACCATTGTAAGCCAATTCTTTGGGTCTGGGTTCACACTTTGATCATGGTTCTTGGTGATCCATGCATTGGCATAGAACTCTTGAACCATTAAGATTCTGACTTGTTGAATAGGGTTGGTAAGAACTTCCCAACCTCTCCTTTGGATCTCTTGTCGGATCTCCGGATATTCACTCTTTTTGAGTTTGAAAGGGACCTCGGGGATCACCTACTTCATGGCCACAACTTCATAGAAGTGGTCTTGATGCACCCTTGAGATGAATATCTCCATCTCCCATGACTCGGAGGTGGAAGCTTTTGCCTTCCCTTTCCTCTTTCTAGAGGTTTCTCCGGCCTTAGATGCTATAAATGGTTATGGAAAAACAAAAAGCAATGCTTTTACCACACCAAACTTAAAAGGTTTGCTCGTCCTCGAGCAAAAGAAGAAAGAAGAGAGTAGAAGAAGAAGAAATAGAGGAGATGGAGGTGGCTTTGTGGTTCGGCCAAGGGGGAGAAGTAGTGTTTAGGTTGTGTGAAAATGAAAGAGTGAAGATGGGTTTATATAGGAGTGGAGAGGGGTTGTATGGTTCGGCCATTATGGGTGGGTTTGGGAGGGAAAGTGGTTTGAATTTGAATGGTGAGGTAGGTGGGGTTTTATGAAGGATGGATGTAAGTGGTGAAGAGAATTGATGAGCGGATAATTTATACGCTTTTTGGCATTGTTTTTAGTATGTTTTTAGTATATTTTAGTTAGTTTTTAGTATATTTTTATTAGTTTTTAGTTAAAATTCACTTTTCTGGACTTTACTATGAGTTTGTGTGTTTTTCTGTGATTTCAGGTATTTTCTGGTTGAAATTGAGGTCCTGAGCAAAAATCTGATTCAGAGGCTGAAAAGGACTGCAGATGCTGTTGGATTCTGACCTCCCTGCACTCGAAGTGGATTTTTTGGAGCTAAGGAAGCCTAATTGGCGCGCTCTCAACGGCGTTGGAAAGTAGACATCCTGGGCTTTCCAGCAATGTATAATAGTCTATACTTTGCCCAAGATTTGATGGCCCAAACTGGCGTTGCAAATCACCTTCAGAATTCCCGGCGTTTAACGCCAGAACTGGCATAAGAATTGGAGTTAAACGCCCAAACTGGCATAAAAGCTGGCATTTAACTCCAGAAAAAGTCTCTACACATAAAAGCTTCAATGCTCAGCCCAAGCACACACCAAGTGGACCCCGGAAGTGGATTTTTATGTTATTTACTCATTTCTGTATACCCTAGGTTACTAGTTCACTATTAATAGGATTTTTTTGACATTGTATCGGGACCTCATGACACATTACACGTTTCTCATTGTATCTTCTACGGCATGAGTCTCTAAACCCCATGGTTGGGGGTGAGGAGCTCTGCTGTGTCTTGATGGATTAATGCAATTACTAC
>NC_029772.3:69291199-69297636 GCF_000817695.3 Arachis duranensis | reverse complement strand
CGGCATTCAAGAGAATCCGGAAGGTCTAAACCTTATCTGTGGTATTCTGAGTAGGATTCAAGGATTGAATGACTGTGACAAATTTCAAACTCCTGAAGGCTGGGCGTTAGTGACAGACGCAAAAGAATCACTAGATTCCATTCCAACTTGATTGAGAATCGACAGATGATTAGCCGTACTGTGACAGAGCGCGTTGAACATTTTCACTGAGAGGACGGGACTGTAGCCATTGACAACGGTGATGCCCAACATACAGCTTGCCATGGAAAAGAGTAAGAAGGATTGGATGAAGACAGTAGGAAAGCAGAGAGACGGAAGGGACAGAGCATCTCTATACGTTTATCTGAAATTCTCACCAATGAATTACATAAGTATCTCTATCTTTATTTTATGCTTTATTCATAAATCATTCATAACCATTTGAATCTGCCTGACTGAGATTTACAAGATGACCACAGCTTGCTTCATACCAACAATCTCCGTGGGATCGACCCTTATTCGCGTAAGGTTTATTACTTGGACGACCCAGTGCACTTGCTGGTTAGTTGTGTGATGTTGTGATAAAGAGTTGAGATTGCAATTGAGCGTACCATGTTGATGGCGCCATTGATGATCATAATTTCGTGCTCCAATACACCTATAATTTTTAGCGAGTTACCTGATGCCTTGATGCCAAGCGCATCACCTTTTCTTTTTTGTGTTATTTTAAAAGAACCATATCCGGTTTCCAGTCTGTTCTCCCCTAATTTGAAGTTGTTAGCCAACTCCCTTAATACTTGGTGATGCTCCCTTAGTGGTGGGATGTGCATCAAGCCACCGAATCCCAAATCCCTCACAATCGTTTTCTTTTCCTCACTCTTGTTTCTGAATTTCTCACTTAATAAATGTGTTGCACACTTAAGGTCTTTGGTTTGCTATAAAAAAAATAAAATTATAGTCAGATATATTTCTATTATATAAAACTGATTTCATCTAAGGCATATATTTATTCTTGCATTTTTTCCAACTTGGTTTCTCGCTGCCATTTTTTCTAAAATGAAAAATACACCCATAGATGTCAGTAATATACACCCATAGATATGAGTCAGGTACACCCATAGATATCAGTAAGATACACCCATAGATTTGATTTAGATACACCCATATATATCAGTCAGATATCACTCAAATATGCATTAATATACAAGGTCAAGCAACATTAGAATGTCAAGCAATATACACCATGGACAAGCAAATATAAGATCAGTTGCATCAACTGACTATTACAGTATATCAGTTCAGAAATATACACCTAACAATTTATACCATATACACCCAACAGATTATTCCATATACCCCCACCAAACTACGGAATATACCCCCAAAAGTCGGTTACCAGAATAACTACAACAACAAGAACAGTAACAATTAAAAGAACTAAGAAGAACAGTCTAACATAGAACCAATAATAACAGTAAAACCTAGAACAAGTAGAACATTATAAACTGTAAAATGAGACATAGAACAAGAAGAACAGTAAAACGTACAACAACGTAGAAGAACAGTAAAACCTAGTTCTTCAATTTCAAAATGTGGAAAATATACAGGATGAGTAAAATAGTAACGTAACATACCTTGAGTATTATAACTTTGTTTTTTCTGGAGATTCTTGATCGAGAATTCTATGTTGTGTTGATGCAGAGTTCGAATTTTAGCGACGAGTTGTATATCTTCAGTTTCAAATGTTGCTTGAAAATGGAACGGGAGTTTTTTCTTTAAATGGTTTCGAGAATTGGAAGAGTGCGCCATTAAAGAGCACTTTACGCGAAGTGCAACCGTTTGAGTTGAGTGCGTGTAAATGACGTGCCATTCAATGTATTTCACTGCGCGTGTGCAAGGATTGTGGGCTGGGGTGCTTGTATGACTTGTAGGGCTTTTTGCTTGTATGTGTAGCAGGCCCGTAAAATCTAATGGTCTATATAAACATGGCACATCCAATAAACACATAATTGTTGTGCTCATTTTAGACATATCCAATAAATAGTATGACCACAATTCAATCAATTATGTGTCTAATAATTTGTTATTATTATTATATTAAAATATTAATATTAAAATGTTAGTGGGATGTGGCGGCAAAGTAGCTGTGTGGTGCGACGGAGAGTACGTCATTATGCGTTTTAAAAGAGCCTCTTTGCTGGCTGCTGCGGGCAACGGTGAAGAGAGGGGCATGGCTGGTCATGGAGTTCGCGAAGGGGTTGATGCCACGGTGAACAGTGCTGACGAAGCGGATATGGGAGCGCGAAAGTTAGCTGCTGATGGCGGAGGTGATAATGTCCGCGCTGAATTTGATGGCATGGAGGGCAGGGAGGAGCGTGAATCCCCTGATGCACCCGACGAGCAGAATCCAACCGGAAAGAAGATTGATGGAGGTGCGGAAAATTGTTCGAACAGCACAGCGGAGGAAAACATTCCACCAAGTGTAGTTAATGAGATCCATACTAGTTTGGACGAGAGTGGTAAGCAGCATGTTGGCATATGTCTGATGAGGGGTGATGCAGTGCAGGATTTATATTTAAAGGATGGGAATACAGTGGTAGAGAAAACTGGGTTGGAGGATGAAGGGGCTGTAAGAAACTTGGAAGATTTTGGGGACTTAGAGCAGGATGTAGACGGTGAAACTAATCAAGATGAGTACAGAGAAAGTTGGAATAAAGATATGGCTAAAAATAGGGCTGCTTGGGATCTGGCGGTTGAATCAGGAATTATTTTACATGACGAGGATGAGGACATTATGGCTATTCTTTAAGCTCAGAATGAAGTATTGGCACAAAAAAGAAGGCAAGCAAAACAGAAAGAGAAAGCAAGAAGGAGCCGCCCCAAAAACTGGAATAAGGTGTGTAATAAAGTTTTTAAATGATTTTAGTTTGTGGAATATGAGGGGTTTATGGGGTGTTGGAAAGTGAAAAATGGTAAAAATTTAAGCGTAAAAATAATGTGAATATGTTAGGATTGATAGAGACAAAGAAGGAGATGATTACTAAGTTTGATGTAGTGCAATTTTGGGGTAATGATGCAGTGAGTTTGAAATTTGTGGGATCGGAAGGTGCTTTTGGATGTTTATTAATAATGTGGGATGATATGATGTTTAGGTTGAGTAATTGTTACAAAGAGAAGAGATAGTTGTGTATAGAAGGAAAATTGACAAACAATAATTTTTATTTGTGCGGTGTGCTTAGTGTATAGTGCGTATACAAGGGAAGAGAAGCTTGCTGTGTGGGAAGAGTTGAGTTTTTTTATCGAAAATATGTAAAGTTTCTTTTTGCTATATGGGTGTCTTCAATGAGGTTGTGCAGTTGGAAGAAAGGAAAGGCGCTAGTGTGTTAAGACCAATATGGAACTACTGGATATAGAGCTAAATGACTGTAAGTTTACGTGGTTCGAGAGTCAATCGTGTAGTCGAATTGATAGAATATTGGTGAATTTGGTTTTATTGTTATCATTTGGAGCACTTGGGTGAAAAGGAATGACAGAATCTTCAGGAATCAAGAAATGGGTATTGCAAGAGTAGTCAACAGGTCGATTAGAAGTTATAAAGAATGAATTGATATTTGATCTTTTGGGTTGTTGATGGCTTTTACCAAATATGATTAGAATTTAGTTTATTTTATCTGTTTAATACTTTTTCGTTGATGTTCCACCTTGTTGTGTTGAGGTTTTTGTTTCAAAAAAAATTCTTGATTAAATTTAGAGATTTATCATTGTGATAGTGATCATTATACTGAGAGATGAATATTTTATAATTTAATCTAAATTGTTCTTGGTCATAGGATTATTATTAAGGACATTTCTGATCCCTTGTACCGTAGCCACCATGACCTTTGATAAGGCTCTGTGTGACCTATGGTCAAGTATAGTAATGGAAAAGCTGGGAATCCAAGAGGCACAAGAAAAAGGATTACCTTGCATAAGGATTGGATGGTATTCAAGGTTCTTGACCCTCTATTACCCCCTGACAAGGGAGGAATTTGAATAAAGGACTCAGCATCTGTTCATACACCGGTCCGAGCTACAAGGTTTGAGTTGGCCTAAAGCGAATGGCCCGACCTCTTGGAAGGTTGGTCCATTACTAACCTCTTTACAAAAGAGTTCGGAAGATCGCAATAGAGGCCCAAGCAGGCCCAAAACAAAGGATCACAGCCCACCTAAAGATCTCCTTCCCAAAAGATAAGATAAGATAACCAACTTATCTCAAAGGAAGATCATCAAGAATTACTATAAATACACTGGAGCACCCAGGTATAACTCATACTCGAATTCTATAGAAAACCTGCCTAAAGCTCGTACTGACATAAGCATCGGAGTCTCTTGCAGGTACCACCACCCTATAATGACCCAGGGGCCAGCAAAATCTCTTGCACCAATAGGTCGGATGCGGCAGCCCAGTCCAGATCAGAAGATCTCGTCCGAGATCGACCTCCCAGTTTCAGGTAACCCTCGAAACATTGGCGCCATTGCCGGGGAACCTGGAAGTCATCCTATCACCATGGAAAACAACCCTGCCAATGACCGTAACTCCGGATTGGAAGAAGGAACACCACTTAAGAACACGGGTACCACACTAACCTCCCGAAAGGACACACACCAATCCAAGGGAGACAAGCAACCTCAAAACATAGAAATCTTAGATTACATCCGTGAGCAGCAGGATTGCCTCAAACAGCTCGAACAAGAAGCCGAACGTTAGTGAGAAGCCGAGCGAGATCTCCAGAGATAAACAAGACAACATCGAGAGCTGGAAGACAAGCTCCTAAAGCTCAAAGCCGACCTCAAAACAAATACCACTCGATCCAATCGCGAGGATAGCCCTCACAAGGACCAAGACCCGTTCAAAAAGGAAATCATGAAGGCTAAAGTCCCGAAAGACTTCAAAGCTTCTGACATGGTCCCATATGACGGTACATCCGACCCGAGCCATCACCTCAGCAACTTCAGAAGTTGGATGTAGCTCACAGACGCCTCAGATGCAACTCGTTGCAAAGCTTTCCCAACCATTCTGAACAAGACGGTGATAAATTGGTTCGACAGTTTGCCTCCAAGATCGATCACAAGCTTCAATGACCATGCCAAAAAGTTCCTCGCCAGGTTCCCTATTTAGAGGGATAAACCCAAACACACTCCAAGCCTGCTAGGAATTAAACAAGGAGATCAGGAAAGCCTCCGCAGTTAGATAGAAAGATTCAATAATGCATGCCTTGACATACAAAATCTTGCAACAGAAGCGGCCATCATGGGACTCATCAACGACCTACAAGAAGGACCCTTCAGCCACTTGGTGCACAAAATTGTGATCATCAATGGCGCCATCAACATGGTACGCACAATTGTAATCTCAACTCTTTATCACAACTTCGCACAACTAACCAGCAAGTGCACTGGGTCGTCCAAGTAATAAACCTTACGCGAGTAAGGGTCGATCCTACGGAGATTGTTGGTATGAAGCAAGCTATGGTCATCTTGTAAATCTTAGTCAGGCGGATTCAAATGTTTATGGAGGATTAATGATAAAACATAAAATAAAGATAGAGATACTTATGTAATTCATTGGTGAGAATTTCAGATAAGCGTATGAAGATGCTTTGTCCCTTCCTTCTCTCTGCTTTCCTACTGTCTTCATGCAATCCTTCTTACTCCTTTCCATGGCAAGCTGTATGTTGGGCATCACCGTTGTCAGTGGCTACAATCCCGTCCTCTCAGTGAAAATGTTCAAAGCGCTCGGTCACAGCACGGCTAATCATCTGTCGATTCTCAATCAGGTTGGAATAGAATCCAGTGATTCTTTTGCGTCTGTCACTAACGCCCAGCCTTCAGGAGTTTGAAGCTCGTCACAGTCATTCAATCCTTGAATCCTACTCAGAATACCATAGACAAGGTTTAGACCTTCCGGATTCTCTTGAATGCCACCATCAATTCTAGCTTATACCACAAAGATTCTGATTAAGGAATCCATGAGATAAACATTCAAGCCTTGTTTGCTTGTAGCACGGAAGTGGTTGTCAGGCACGCGTTCATAAGTGAGAATGATGATGAGTGTCACATAATCATCACATTCATCAAGTTCTTGGGTGCAAATGAATATCTTAGAACAAGAATAAGCTGAATTGATTAGAAGAACAATAGTAATTGCATTAATACTCGAGGTACAACAGAGCTCCATAACTTAATCTATGGTGTGTAGAAACTCCACCGTTGAAAATACATAAGAACAAGGTCTAGGCATTGACGAATGGCCAGCCTCCAATAATCTAAAAACCAGACATCCAAAGATGATCCTAAGATCTAAAGTGATCAAAAGATTCCAGGATGTCAAATACAATAGTAAAAGGTCCTATTTGTAGATAACTAGTAGCTTAGGGTTTACAAAAATGAGTAAATGACATAAAAATCCACTTCTGGGC
>NC_029772.3:69290218-69291009 GCF_000817695.3 Arachis duranensis | reverse complement strand
CTTATCACAACACCAAACTTAAATTGTTGCTTGTCCTCAAGCAACTGAAAATCAAATATGATAAAAAGAAGAGAATATGCAATGAATTCCAAAAACATCTATGAAGATCAGTATTAATTAGATGAGCGGGGCTTTTAGCTTTTTGCCTCTGAACAGTTTTGGCATCTCACTCTATCCTTTGAAATTCAGAATGATTGGCTTCTATAGGAACTCAGAATCCAGATAGTGTTATTGATTCTCCTAGTTAACTATGATGATTCTTGAGCACAGCTACTTTATGAGTCTTGGCCGTGGCCCAAAGCACTCTGTCTTCCAGTATTACCACCGGATACATACATGCCACAGACACATAACTGGGTGAACCTTTTCAGATTGTGACTCAGCTTTGCTAGAGTCCCCAATTAGAGGTGTCCAGGGTTCTTAAGCACGCTCTTTTTGCCTTGGATCACGACTTTATTTTTACCCTTGCCTTTTGGCTTTTTTTTTGCTTGCTTTCTCTCTCTTTTTTTTGTATTCACTGCTTTTTCTTGCTTCAAGAATTATTTTTATGATTTTTCAGATCCTCAGTAACATGTCTCCTTTTTTCATCATTCTTTCAAGAGCCAACATTCATGAACAACAAATTCAAAAGACAGATGCACTGTTCAAGCATACATTTAGAAGTCAAAAGTATTACCGCCACATCAAAATAATTAATCTGTTATAAAATCTGAAATTCATGCAATTCTTCTCTTTTTCAATTAAGAACATTTTTCATTTAAGAAAGGTGATGGATTCATAGGACATTCATA
>NC_029772.3:69284506-69287079 GCF_000817695.3 Arachis duranensis | reverse complement strand
AATTTTAAGTTTGGTGTCTTTTTGTGTTTTTCTCTTTCCTCTTTTCAAAATCAAATCTTTTTCATAAAAATTTTTTCAATCATATCTTTTTACTTGCTATTTTCAAAATCTTTTTAATTAACTCATTGATTCAGTTTTCAATTTGCTTTGATCTTATTTTCTTTTAATTTTCGAAATTTTATTTTATTTTCCATTTATTTTATTTTAACTTTTTTCGGTCACCTTTAAAAAAAAAATTTACTTTGCTTGTGAATTCATATCATATTCCCTTTCTCCATCATGGACCTAAGTGGAATTGAGTAGTCCAGAAGGACTCTGGGGTCATATGCTAACCCCATTACAGCTGCATATGGGAGTAGCATCTGTATACCTCCCATCAAGGCAAGCAGCTTTGAGCTAAATCCTCAACTCATTATCATGGTGCAGCAAAATTGCCAGTATTCCGGTCTTCCACAGGAAGAACCTACTGAGTTTCTGGCACAGTTTCTACAAATTGCTGACACAGTACGTGATAAAGAGGTGGATCAGGATGTCTACAGACTATTACTGTTTCCATTTGCTGTAAAAGATCAAGCTAAGAGGTGGTTGAATAACCAACCTACAGCAAGCATAAAGACATGGAAACAGTTATCAGACAAATTCCTGAATCAATTTTACCCTCCAAAAAGGATGACACAGCTAAGGCTGGACATCCAAGGCTTTAAACAAGAGGATAATGAATCCCTTTATAGAGGTATGCTAAGAAAATGCCCCTCTGAAATGTTTTCAGAGTGGGTACAGTTAGACCTCTTCTACTATGGGCTTACAGAAAAAGCTCAGATGTCTTTAGACCACTCAGCCAGTGGATCTATACACATGTGGAAGACAATTGAAGAGGCTCAAGAGCTTATAGATACTGTTGCTAGAAATCAACATTTGTACTCTAGCAATGAGTTCTCTACAAAAGAGGAAGTTATGTTAGTAGCCATTGATCCCAATCCTCAAGAACAGATGGTTGAGCTTAATCAGCAATTACACCTGATGACAAAACAGTTAGCAGAGTTTAAAGAGATACTCCGAGAAACTAAAATTGCTAACAAGAACATAGAATTGCAGTTGAATCAGGCAAAACAGTAGCTATCTAAACAGGATAACAGAAGAATGCCAAGCAGTTCAACTAAGGAGTGGGAAGACATTGAATAACACTACTCAAAGTAGCAAAGAGCCAAATAAGGAACAATTGACAGAGGATAACCAAACCACTGTCCAAAATCCCTCTGAGGACAGTAAGAGCCCAGAGAGGAATATTTTTGGCATTCAAATGCCAGAAAAGGGGGGAAAGCTGGCGTTAAATGCCCATTCCCTGTCCAGTTCTGGCGTTCAAACGCCAGAAAAGGGAGAAAAGTTGGCGTTAAATGCCCAATCTTCACCCAATCCTGGCGTTCAAACGCCAATGGAGGATCAAACACCTGAGAGTGCTGATAGTAATTCCTCTAAAAAGGCTTCTTCAACCACTTCTGTAAGGAATAAACCTGCAGCAACTAAGGTTGAAGAATATAAAACCAAGATGCCTTATCCTCAGAAACTCCGCCAAGCGGAACAGGATAAGCAATTTGCCCGCTTTGCAGACTACCTAAGGACTCTTGAAATAAAGATTCCGTTTGCAGAGGCACTTGAGCAAATACCTTCTTATGCTAAGTTCATGAAAGAGATCTTAAGTCATAAGAAGGATTGGAGAGAAACTGAAAAAGTATTTCTCACTGAGGAATGCAGTGCAGTCATTCTGAAAAGCTTACCAGAAAAGCTTTAAGATCCAGGAAGCTTTATGATAGCATGCACATTAGAAGGTGCTTGCACCAAGACAGCCCTGTGTGACCTTGGAGCAAGCATCAATCTAATACCTGCATCCACTATCAGAAAAGCTTGGGTTGACTAAAGAAGTCAAACCAACCCGGATATGCCTCCAATTTGCTGATGGCTCCATTAAATATCCATCAGGCATAATAGAGGACATGATTGTCAAGGTTGGGCCATTCGCCTTTCCAACTGACATTGTGGTGCTGGAAATGGAGGAGCACAAGAGTGCAACTCTCATTCTAGGAAGACCTTTCCTAGCAACTGGACGAACTCTCATTGAGGTACAAAAAGGGGAAGTAACCCTGAGAGTCAATGAGGATGAGTTCAAGTTGAATGCTGTAAAAGCTATGCAGCATCCAGACACACCAAATGACTACATGGGCACTGACATTATTGACTCTTTGGTGGAAGTGGTCAATATGACTGAAAGTCTAGAATCAGAGCTAGAGGACATCTTCAAGGATGTTCAGCCTGATCAGGAAGAACCAGAGGAAACAAAAGAATTTCTGAAAATTCCTCAGGAGGAGGATAAGCCTCCCAAACCTAAACTCAAACCACTACCACCATCCTTGAAGTATGCATTTTTGGGAGAGGGTGACACTTTTCCAATGATTATAAGCTCTGCTTTAAATCCACAGGAAGAGGAAGCACTGATTCAAGTGCTAAGGACACACAAGACAGCTCTTGGGTGGTCCATAAGTGATCTTAAGGGCATTAGCCCAGCAAGATGTATGCAA
>NC_029772.3:69283691-69284342 GCF_000817695.3 Arachis duranensis | reverse complement strand
CTGTGTAATGCTCCTGCAACTTTTCAGAGATGCATGCTATCCATCTTCTCTGATATGGTGGAGAAATTCCTGGAAGTCTTCATGGATGACTTCTCAGTATATGGAGACTCATTCAGCTCCTGTCTTAACCACCTAGCACTTGTCCTGAATAGGTGCCAAGAGACTAACCTAGTTTTAAACTGGGAGAAGTGTCACTTTATGGTGACTGAAGGAATTGTCCTTGGACACAAAATTTCAAGCAGGAGAATAGAGGTGGATAAGGCAAAGGTAGAGGTAATTGAAAAATTACCACCACCTGCCAATGTTAAGGCAATCAGAAGCTTTCTGGGGCATGCAGGATTCTACAGAAGGTTTATAAAGGATTTTTCGAAAATTGCAAAACCTCTGAGCAACCTGCTAGCTATTGACACACCATTTGTGTTTGACACACAGTGTCTGCAGGTATTTGAGACCCTAAAAGCCAAGCTGGTCACAGCGCCAGTCATCTCTGCACCAGACTGGACATTGCCATTCGAACTAATGTGTGATGCCAGTGACCATGCCATTGGCGCAGTGTTAGGACAGAGGCATAACAAGCTTCTGCACATCATTTATTATGCCAGCCATGTTCTAAATGATGCACAGAAGAATTACACAACCACAGAAAAAGAG
>NC_029772.3:69283054-69283563 GCF_000817695.3 Arachis duranensis | reverse complement strand
TACTTACTCACAAAGCAGGATTCAAAACCCAGGCTTATAAGATGGGTGTTGCTTCTGCAAGAGTTTGATATAGAAATAAGAGACAGAAAAGGGACAGAGAACCAAGTAGCTGATCATCTGTCCCGAATAGAACCAGTCGCTGGGGCGTCCCTCCCTTCTACTGAGATCTCTGAGACTTTCCCAGATGAGCAACTCTTTGCCATTCAGGAAGCTCCATAGTTTGCAGATATTACAAATTATAAAGCTGTGAGGTTCATACCACAGGAGTACAGCAGAGTGCAAAGAAAGAAATTAATTTCAGATGCCAAGTACTACCTATGGGATGAGTCATATCTCTTTAAGAGATGTGCAGACGGAATGATCCGCAGATGTGTACCCAGAGAAGAAGCACAAAGGATCCTGTGGCACTACCATGGATCACAGTATGGGGGATATTTCGGAAGTGAGTGAACAGCCACTAAGGTCCTCCAATGTGGCTTCTACTGGCCTACTCTCTATAGAGATGCCCG
>NC_029772.3:69282132-69282882 GCF_000817695.3 Arachis duranensis | reverse complement strand
CCACCATCATACTCAAACACTTACATTCTGGTGGCAGTGGACTATGTATCTAAATGGGTAGAAGCAATTGCTACACCCACTAATGATACTAAGACCGTGCTGAAATTCCTCCAGAAACACATCTTCAGCAAGTTTGGTGTTCCCAGAGCACTAATCAGTGATGGAGCTACTCATTTCTGCAATAAACAGCTGTACTCTGCTGTGGTTCGATATGGAATTAGCCACAAAGTGGCAACCCCGTATCATCCACCGACAAATGGGCAAGCTGAAGTCTCTAACAGAGAGTAAAAAAGAATCATATAACGGACTGTAATTGCCCGTATAAAGGATTGGGCAAAGAGCTTGGATGATGCTCTGTGGGCATACAGAACAGCATTCAAGACTCCAATAGGAACCTCTCCATACCAACTTGTGTATGGCAAGGCCTGTCATCTGCCCATGGAACTGGAACATAAAGCCTACTGGGCAACCAGATTCCTAAACCTGGATGCTAAGTTAGCTGGTGAAAAAAGATTGCTGCAGCTAAATGAGCTAGATGAATTTAGACTCAGTGCCTTTGAAAATGCAAAAATTTATAAGGAAAAGGCAAAGAAGTGGCATGACAAGAAGTTGTCATCCAGAGACTTTGAGCCAGGACAAAAAGTTTTGCTCTTCAACTCTAGGCTCAGATTGTTCCCAGGAAAACTTAAATCCCACTGGAGGGGTCCGTAAGTGATTATAGGAGTATCACCATATGGATATGTTGAGCTT
>NC_029772.3:69277632-69281985 GCF_000817695.3 Arachis duranensis | reverse complement strand
AGGTCCAGCTAAAGACAATAAAGAAGTGCTTGCTGGGAGGCAACCCAGTCATTAGCAGGTTATATGTTTTGTTTCTACAAGAGCAATTATCAAAAATGAAGGCATTCACAGAGTTACAGAAGGATTCAGTGCAAAAAGCAGAGAAAAAGAGCTTGCTGGCGAAAAAATGCCAGTAAGGGGTACTTTGGGTGTTAAACGCCAGAATGGGCACCATTCTGGGCGTTTAACGCCAGTAAAGGTTCCATTTTGGGCGTTAAACGCCAGAATGGGCACCATTCTGGGTGTTTAACGCCAGGCGTGCAGCATCCTGGGCATTTAGCAAAATGCCCAGTGACAAAGGGAATTCTGGCGTTTAACGCTAGCCAGGGTACCTGGCTGGGCGTTAAACGCCCACAATGGCCAACAAATGGGCGTTAAACGCCCAGAATGGTCACCATTCTGGGCGTTTAACGCCAGAAAGGTGGGGGACGGAGATTTTGCTTTCTGATTAAAATTTTTTCAAACTTTCCTTTTTTGACCCATACTTTTCTACATAAACACATTTCACACTTTCATCATTCACCTTCAAATTTTCAAAAATTAAAATCATTCTTCAAATCTCTCTCAAATCCTCCCCAAATCTTCTTCAAAAACTCAAATTTTTCTCAAATTCTCTCCATATCTTCTCAAATCTCCTTCAAAATTTTCGAAATCTCTCTCCCCCCTCCCTTATAAATACACGTTCGGCCACCCCTTTCACCCCACCATTCAAATTTGCTCTCCTCCTCTCTCCCCTCTTTCCTTTCTTTTGCTTGAGGACAAGCAAACCTCTAAGTTTGGTGTGCTTTTCCGTGATCACTAAGCCAAGATTCATCAAGATCATGGCTCCTAAGGGAAAACAAACCAATTTAAGAGGAAAGAAAGAGAATAATCCAAAGAATCTTTGGAATCAAGAGAAGTTCTTAACCGAAGAACATGAAGACCATTATCACAAAATAATGGGTCTGAGGTCAGTGATCTCGGAAGTCAAATTCGATCTGAAAGAAGATGAATATCCGGGGATCCAAGAGTAGATTCGAAACAGAGGATGGGAAGTTCTAACCAATCCTGAGATAAAGGTTGGAAGAAATATGGTTCAGGAATTCTACTCAAATCTGTGGTTGACAGATAAGCAGAGAATGACTGGAACTGCTTTCCATACTTACAGAACCATGGTCAGAGGGAAAGTTATCTACTTCCATCTGGACAAAACAAGAGAGGTCTTCAAATTGCCTCAACTGCAAGATGATCCTGAATCCTTTAATAGGAGAATGGTGAGAGCAGATAAGGGGTTGGATCAAGTTCTAGAGGACATTTGCCTCCCTGGAACTAGTTGAATTAGTTTGATGTGGTGACAATGCTTTTTGTTTTCTGAATGAATGCTTGAACAGTGCATATGTCTTTTGAATTTGTTGTTTTAAAGAATGTTAAAATTGTTGGCTCTTGAAAGAATGATGGAAAAGGAGAACTGTTATTGAGGATCTGAAAAATCATCAAATTGATTATTGAAGCAAGAAAAAGCAGTGAATACAAAAAAAACGAAAAGAAAAGAAAGAGAAAAAGAAAAGAAAGAAATAAAGTTGTGATCCAAGGCAAAAAGAGTGTGCTTAAGAACCCTGGACACCTCTAATTGGGGACTCTAGCAAAGCTGAGTCACAATCTGAAAAGGTTCACCCAATTATGTGTCTGTGGCATGTATGTATCCGGTGGTAATACTGGAAGACATATTGCTTTGGGCCACAGCCAAGACTCATAAAGTAGCTATATTCAAGAATCATCATACTTAACTAGGAGAATCAATAACACTATCTGAGTTCTGAGTTCCTATGGATGCCAATCATTCTAAACTTCAAAGGATAAAAGTGAGATGCCAAAACTGTTCAGAAGCAAAAAGCTACTAGTCCCGCTCATCTAATTGGAGCTTAGTTTCTTTGAATTTTGGAGTCTATAGTATATTCTCTTCTTTTTATTCTATTTTGATTTTCAGTTGCTTGGGGACAAGCAACAACTTAAGTTTGGTGTTGTGATGAGCGGATAATTTATACGCTTTTTGGCATTGTTTTTAGTATGTTTTTAGTATATTTTAGTTAGTTTTTAGTATATTTTTATTAGTTTTTAGTTAAAATTCACTTTTCTGGGCTTTACTATGAGTTTGTGTGTTTTTCTGTGATTTTAGGTATTTTCTGGCTGAAATTGAGGGTCCTGAGCAAAAATCTGATTCAGAGGCTGAAAAGGACTGCAGATGCTGTTGGATTCAGACCTCCCTTCACTCGAAGTGGATTTTTTGGAGCTACAGAAGCCCAATTAGCGTGCCCTCAACGGCGTTGGAAAGTAGACATCCTGGGCTTTCCAGCAATGTATAATAGTCCATACTTTGCCCAAGATTTGATGGCCCAAACCGGCGTTGAAAATCAGCTTCAGAATTCCCGGCGTTTAACGCCGGAACTGGCATAAGAATTGGAGTTAAACGCCCAAACTGGCATAAAAGCTGGCGTTTAACTCCAGAAAAAGTCTCTACACATAAAAGCTTCAATGCTCAGCCCAAGCACACACCAAGTGGACTCCGGAAGTGGATTTTTATGTCATTTACTCATTTCTGTATACCCTAGGTTACTAGTTCACTATTAATAGGATTTTTTTTGACATTGTATCGGGACCTCATGACACATTACACATTTCTCATTGTATCTTCTATGGCATGAGTCTCTAAACCCCATGGTTGGGGGTGAGGAGCTCTGCTGTGTCTTGATGGATTAATGCAATTACTACTGTTTTTCATTCAATCATGCTTGCTTCGATTCTAAGATATCACTTGTTCCTAAACCTGATGAATGTGATGATCCGTGACACTCATCATCATTCTCAACTATGAACGTGTGCCTGACAACCACCTCCGTTCTACCTTAGATTGAGTAGATATCTCTTGGATTCCTTAATCATAATCTTCGTGGTATAAGCTAGAATTGATGGCGGCATTCAAGAGAATCCAGAAGGTCTAAACCTTGTCTGTGGTATTCTGAGTAGGATTCAAGGATTGAATGACTGTGACAAGCTTCAAACTCCTGAGGACTGGGCGTTAGTGACAAACGCAAAAGAATCACTGGATTCTATTCCAAACCGATTGAGAACCGACAGATGATTAGCCGTGCTGTGACAGAGCGCGTTGAACATTTTCACTGAGAGGATGGGAGGTAGCAATTGACAACGGTGAAACCCTACATACAGCTTGCCATGGAAGGAGCCTTGCGTGCTTGAAGAAGAAGACAGTAGGAAAGCAGAGATTCAGAAGATAGAGCATCTCCAAAACCTCAACCTGTTCCCCATTACTGCAAAACAAGTACTTATTTCATGTTCTTTTGCTTTTTACCATCAACCCTGATAATTATTGATATCCTGACTAAGAGTTACAAGATAACCATAGCTTGCTTCAAGCCGACAATCTCCGTGGGATCGACCCTTACTCACGTAAGGTATTACTTGGACGACCCAGTGCACTTGCTGGTTAGTTGTGCGGAATTGCAAAAGTGTGATTGCAATTTCGTGCACCAAGAATAGTGGGAGTTAATAGGTGAGGGGTTTTTTGGGAGTTAATAGGAGTTAATAGGCTGGTGCCCATTTCTGGCGTTTAACGCCAGCTTCTTGCCCCTTCCTGGCGTTTAACGCCAGTCTAGTGCCCCTTTCTGGCATTAAGCGCCCAGAATGGTGCCAGACTAGGCGTTAAACGCCCATTTGCTGCTCTTACTGGCGTTTAAATGCCAGCAAGTTTTCCTCCAGGGTGTGCTTTTTTTCTTTCTGTTTTTCATGTTATTTTTGCTTTTTCAATTGATTTTGTGACTTCCCATGATCATCAACCTATAGAAAACATAAAATAACGAAGGAAAATAGATAAATATAACATTGGGTTGCCTCCCAACAAGCGCTTCTTTAATGTCAGTAGCTTGACAGTGGGCTCTCATGGAGCCTCACAGATACTCAGAGCAATGTTGGAACCTCCTAACACCAAACTTAGAGTTTGAATGTGGGGGTTCAACACCAAACTTAGAAGTTGGTTGTGGCCTCCCAACACCAAACTTAGAGTTTATCTGTGGGGTCTCTGTTTGACTCTGTTTTGAGAGAAGCTCTTCATGCTTCCTCTCCATGGTTACAGAGGGATATCCTTGAGCCTTAAACACAAAGGATTCTTCATTCACTTGAATGATCAATTCTCCTCTGTCAATATCAATCACAGCCTTTGCTGTGGCTAGGAAAGGTCTGCCAAGGATGATGGATTCATCCATGCACTTCCCAGTCTCTAGGACTATGAAATCAGTAGGGATGTAACGGTCTTCAACCTTA
>NC_029772.3:69274631-69277619 GCF_000817695.3 Arachis duranensis | reverse complement strand
ACCTCAAAGATCCCTAGCTTCTCCATTACAGAGAGAGTCATGAGGTTTATGCTTGACCCTAGGTCACACAGAGCCTTTTCAAAGGTCATGGTGCCTATAATACAAGGTATTGAGAACTTCCCAGGGTCCTTTCTCTTTTGAGGTAATTTCTGCCTAGTCAAGTTATCCAGTTCTTTGGTGAGCAAAGGGGGTTCATCCTCCCAAGTCTCATTACCAAATAACTTGTCATTTAGCTTCATGATTGCTCCAAGGTACTTAACAACTTGTTCTTCAGTGACATCTTCATCTTCAGAGGAAGAATACTCATCAGAGCTCATGAATGGCAGAAGTAAATCCAATGGAATCTCTATGGTCTCAGTGTGAGCCTCAAATTCCCATGGTTCCTCATTAGGGAACTCATTGGAGGCCAGTGGACGTCCATTGAGGTCTTCCTCAGTGGTGTTCACTGCCTCTTTCTCCTCTCCAAATTTGGCCATGTTGATGGCCTTGCACTCTCCTTTTGGATTCTATTCTGTATTGCTTGGAAGAGTGCTAGGAGGGAATTAAGTAACTTTCTTACTCAGTTGACCCACTTGTGCCTCCAAGTTTCTAATGGAGGATCTTGTTTCAATCATGAAACTTTGAATGGTTTTGATTAGATCAGAGACCATGGTTGCTAAATCAGAGTGGCTCTGCTTAGAATTCTCTGTCTGTTGCTGAGAAGATGATGGAAAAGGCTTGCTATTTGCTAAACCTATTTCTTCCACTATTATTGTTGTTGAAACCTTGTTGAGGTCTCTGTTGATCCTTCCATGAGAGATTTGGATGATTTCTCCATGAAGGATTATAGGTGTTTCCATAGGGTTCTCCCATGTAATTCACCTCTTCCATTGAAGGGTTCTCAGGATCATAAGCTTCTTCTTCAGATGAAGCGTCCTTCGTGCTGCCTGGTGCAGCTTGCATTCCAGACAGACTTTGAGAAATCATATTAACCTACTGAGTCAATATTTTGTTCTGAGCCAATATGGCATTCAGAGTATCAATCTCAAGAACTCCTTTCTTCTGATTCGTCCTATTGTTCACAGGATTCCTTTCAGAAGTGTACATGAATTGGTTATTTGCAACAATTTCAATGAGTTCTTGAGCTTCTGCAGGCGTCTTCTTCAGATGAAGATATCCTCCAGCAGAGCTGTCCAATGACATCTTGGACAGTTCAGACAGACCATCATAGGAGATACATATGATGCTCCATTCAGAAAGCATATCAGATGGACATTTTCTGATTAATTGTTTGTATCTTTCCCAAGCTTCATAGAGGGATTCACCTTCCTTCTGTCTGAAGGTTTGGACTTCCACTCTAAGCTTACTCAATTTTTGAGGTGGAAAGAACTTTGCCAAGAAGGCATTGACTAGCTTTTCCCAAGAGTTCAGGCTTTCTTTAGGTTGTGAGTCCAACCATATCCTAGCTCTGTCTCTTATAGCAAAAAGGAATAGCATAAGTCTGTAGACCTCAGGGTCAACCCCATTAGTCTTGACAGTGTCACAGATTTGCAAGAACTCAGCTAAAAACTGATGAGAATCTTCCAATGAAAGTCCATGGAACTTGCAATTCTGTTGCATTAGAGAAACTAATTGAGGCTTAAGCTCAAAGTTGTTTGCTCCAACAGCAGGGATAGAGATGCTTCTCCCATAGAAGTCGGGAGTGGGTGCAGTAAAGTCACCCAGCACCTTCCTTGCATTGTTGGCATTGTTGTTGTTTTCGGCTGCCATGTCTTCTTCTTGTTTGAAGATTTCTGTTAGGTCTTCTACAGAGAGTTGTGCTTTAGCTTCTCTTAGCTTTCGCTTCAAGGTCCTTTCAGGTTCAGGGTTAGCCTCAACAAGAATTCTTTTGTCTTTATTCCTACTCATATGAAAGAGAAAAGAACAAGGAAGTATGGAATCCTCTATGTCACAGTATAGAGATTCCTTGATGTGTCAGAGGAAAATAAGGATAGAAGGAGAAGGTAGAAGAATTTGAACTTATCAAGAGAGATAGAGTTCGAATTGTGTATTGAGGAGGAGTGTTAGTCCATAAATAGAAGGATGTGAGAAGAGGGGAAGAAATTTTCGAAAATTAAAGTGAATTGATTAAAAGAAATTTTGAAAAAAAATGGTAATTGATTTTTGAAAACTAAGTTTGGGAAAGAAATTAAGTGAAATTGAAAAAGATTTTGAAATTAGAAATCAAAAAGATATGATTGAAAACTATTTTGAAAAAGATGTGATTAAAAAGATATGATTGAAAAGATATGATTGAAAAACAATTTAAAAAGATTTGATTTTTAAAATTAATGAATTGGCTAACAAGAAAAGATATGATTCAAACATTAAACCTTTCTCAACAGAAAAGGCAACATACTTGAAATGTTGAATCAAATCATTAATTGTTAGCAAGTATTTTTGAAAATGGAAAGAAATTGATTTTGAAAAGATATGATTGAAAAGATATGGTTTGAAAAAGATTTGATTTTGAAAAATCATGAAAACTTGAAAAAAATTTGAATTAAAAACAAAATCTTCCCTCTTGTGTCATCCTGGCGTTAAACGCCCAGAATGGTATCCATTCTGGCGTTTAACGCCCAAAATGCTACCCTTTTGGGCGTTAAACACCCAGCCAGGTACCCTGGCTGGCGTTTAAACGCCAGTTTTCCTTCTTCACTGGGCGTTTTGAACGCCCAACTTTTTCTGTGTAATTCCTCTGCTGCATGTTCTGAATCTTCAATTCTCTGTATTATTGACTTGAAAAGACACAAATTAAAATTTTTTTTGAATTTTTTTATGATGAGGAATAATCAAAATGCAACTAAAATCAAACAAACAATGCATGCAAGACACCAAACTTAGAAGTTTGTATACTAGTGACACTAACAAATTGAGAATGCATATGAGAAACAACAAAACACATAAAACAAGAGAATTTAAAGATCAGAACAAGTAAATCATCAAGAACAACTTGAAGATCAATGAAGA
>NC_029772.3:69273697-69274293 GCF_000817695.3 Arachis duranensis | reverse complement strand
GAGTAAGGGTCGATCCCACGGAGATTGTTGGTATGAAGCAAGCTATGGTCATCTTGTAAATCTCAGTCAGGCGGATTCAAATGTTTATGGAGGATTAATGATAAAACATAAAATAAAGATAGAAATACTTATGTAATTCATTGGTGAGAATTTTAGATAAGCGTATGGAGATGCTTTGTCCCTTCCGTCTCTCTGCTTTCCTACTATCTTCATCCAATCCTTCTTACCCCTTTCCATGGCAAGCTGTATGTTGGGCATCACCGTTGTCAGTGGCTACAATCTCGTCCTCTCAGTGAAAATGTTCAACGTGCTCTGTCACAGCACGGATAATCATCTGTCGGTTCTCAATCAGGTTGGAATAGAATCCAGTGATTCTTTTGCGTCTGTCACTAACGCCCAGCCTTCAGGAGTTTGAAGCTCGTCACAGTCATTCAATCCTTGAATCCTACTCAGAATACCACAGACAATGTTTAGACCTTCTGGATTCTCTTGAATGCCGCCATCAATTCTAGCTTATACCACGAAGATTCTGATTAAGGAATCCAAGAGATAAACATTCAAGCCTTGTTTGCTTGTAGAACGGAAGTGGTTGTCAA